>NW_025793616.1:1261524-1440268 GCF_021613505.1 Equus quagga | reverse complement strand
CAGTTAGTCCATCTCCAGCTTGCTCACGCCAGCCACGTGGAGGCTTCCATTCTGTTCACACACAAGCGTGGTTATGGTGGCGGACTCCCGTGCTTTCACAAGGTCTGAATAAACAGCCTCTGTCCTTGTTTAGTGATCTCTGTCTATATACACAGGCCAGAGGGAAGTTGCAGAGGCAGTTACAATGTGAACCACACGAGGTGGGTTTCTAAGCCAGTGGGGCCTGTTGTGGAGGACGGGGAGCCTATGTGGGGCATTCTGGGGCTGGGGTCTTAAGGCATGTGGTTTCAGTTTCCTCCACAGGTTAAACAGTAAAAAGGAGATTAGCATTTTGCAGGGCTCTGTAAAAATGAGAATAAACAGGAACCACACAGAGAAGAGTCTTTAGGAGTTCCAAACATTCACATAAGGATTTTTCTCCACTGAAACATGGGCACCCAACAGACTTCAGAGGAGAGCTGAGCACAGAATTCACAGAGGTCAAGTAGGGTAAGAAGGGTGAGAATCACAGGGACTAGAAAGGAGGTTATTCTAGGGACCCTCCTGGGCTTTTAACGTGGCTCATTATGAGAAGTGTGCATGATAAGGAAACAGGAAGAAAAGGAGGGAGATGGAAGGGAGAGAATAACAAAGCAAAACAGGGTAGGGAGGCTGTCATCAGGCAGGGAAGGAAGAGGCTCTGTGGCTAGCTCAGTGTTGAGAGTGGATGCGGAACCTCTTTTCCCCCAGGGTGGTGAGAACCACACAAGATCTGTGCCACCAGAAATACCTGGCAGTGGGCCTGGTGAGTGTCCACATCAGCATATGCACAGCAGTCTGAGAACCGGTGGAGGAGCGCTCTTCTCCTTCTCACAGCCATCATCATCAGACAGCTACTGCTGTCACCCTGAAGCCAAGCCAGCCTATCTGACCCTCCTCTCTTGCACCTAAGGAGATCACAGGGTCTGTCCACAGAGGAGAGGACATATTAGTACTGGTGGACAGAAGCTGGTGGGGACAAGGGATGAAAGGGGCTGAGGTTGGAGGTGAGGGACAAGTGGAGGGCCCTGAAGAAGGCCCAACCTGGCCTCCAGCTCTGTCACCTGCCTGGAGATGGGGAGGTCATGTATGTCATCTTCAGGGGCTGCCTGTGGCAGCACCCTCAGCATAGGATGTTCCTAGTCTTCTCCTCCCCTCTTCCTCATTCTCCACTTGCTTGATTTGATAAACCTAGTCCCCAAAGTAGCTGTCTTGGGGGAAGCCTGGTGGGCTGGTAGGGTTGTGCCTATGCTGTTATCGCCTATGCTGAGACTTGGATCCTGGGGAGTCCTTGTAGGAATCCTGGCTGGATGACAGAATGAGATGAGAGACAGCAGTCTATTTGGAGTGGGACTAGGCACTAACCACTGGCTTTCGAAGACAGGTAGACTCTGAAAGTTGGGCACGTTCTACCTAAAAGCTCAGGGCAGACAGGATGGGTAAGCTCTGGAATGCAACTCTTCTGGGGCTAGAAAGTCTCCAAGAGATACCTTTGGGAACTGTCTTTTTGGGTGGGGGTGGGAGTGGGGAAGAAGTGGTGTCAGTATTGGAGCAGGGGTTGGGGAAGAGAACAGGTGGAGGGGGAACTCCCAAGAAAAGGTCACCTGACACAGTTTAAACCTTGAGAAGACTGTTTGGAGTTTAGACACTAGACCAACCATCTATTGCTCTTCCCTTCATCCTCCATTATCAGCCCGGCTGGTATATACACAATTATTCCACAAGACTGAGAAGGCTACATATCTACTATTTTCCAGCCTCAGCCTGGGACTTGCCACCAAGCTGTGGGCTTGTGAACAGCTTAAGATCTTGGTCAGAGCCAGCCAGCAGGAGCTGGTGAAGGAATGAGGGCCACAGACACTGCGCCTTGCCGATCCTCAGCCCTAGTCAATTCTCTGTCACCACCAGTCTCCTTCAAAACAGGGTGTGATTGCTGAGTTCTTGGTGGCCCAATTCACCCATTTCTGGCCTAAGCGGGTCAGGCCTGCGTCTAACCCCTCCCATCCTTATAGGGTCAGGTAACCCAGTGCTCCACCCTCTCTGTTCCCAATAGATCCTCCCAGGTCCCACCCAATGCCCTTGGAGACATCCAGGCACAGCTCCACAGCTGCCACTGGGGAAACTTGGTGCCTTCATTTCCTGGTCCTGTCACCAAAACTAATGGTCCACTATGGTGGTCTTTGCACTGGACCCTCCACAGGCGGCAGGCAGCTCATACTCTGTCCCCTCCAGGGGTGGGGTTGTCAAAGTTCTTTTCCTACCCTGCTGAATAGGAGAGCTGTCTAATGCTTGGGCCAGGGTTCTGATTATCCCCTCAAACTGTGGTTTCTATTAGGCAAGCCTCCCTCTTCCCCTCAGATGGGGTCTCCCTCAAGGTGAACATCGTGCCTCATCTGTAGGCTTTGGGCTACTGCAGAACATGGACCTATTTCCTGTGCCCAAAGGATAGGCTGATGGGGGTCTTTCCCTTATGTTTAGGGGCTTAGTCACCCCTGAGAATGCCCATGATTGGCTTCTCAGAGCTGCTCTGCTTGGTGATATATTTTCCCAGTTGTCCTCCGAACCACAGATGCCAGGCGCCATGTAAGAGGCTTTTCAAATGCCCCAGATTGTCTTGGAGCCAGCAGTAAACGTTGGATCCAAAACAAGCAACAGGGATGAAGGGAAAGAAGGGATCTCAGAAGTATAAGGCCCCAGGGTATGGAAGTCAGAAAGACCCAACTCAGCAGAGGGTCCCTCAGAGAGGAACATGGCGACAGACTCTCCAGGTGAAGAAAAGCCGCTTAGCACAGCATGAGGGCATAGCAGCTGAGAGCTCCCTGCATATGGCACCAGCTCAGATGAGCCATCGTAGTTGTGCTTGCCCTCCTGGCTGCAGTTCTCACAGGGACACGGACAGTAATCCATGTCCCAGTCTTCCTGGTCTCCATGGTGGTTCTCCCCACCATTGTCCTGTGGGCAGTCAGTGGCTCCACAGTAGCCAGTGCTGTCTCCATGACCACATCTTAGGGGAGAAGGATGGGGAGAGATTAGAGGAGGGTCCCTTCTGAAAGGTATTAGAGATAAAGTTGATCCCCACGCACCCACAGATAGGAATTCCTAAGTCCCTACCCATTGTGCAGGCTGATTCTCACATCTCTCTCAAATCCAATCCAGTTCTTTCCAAGCTTCCTCCATCTCTCTGGTCTACACCTTCCCTTAGACAAAGAGACTTCCACAAGGTATTTCAGTTAAACACCTTTCAAAGGTAGACATCTTTTAGAGGATATCTGTAGGATATTTTTTGAAAAACCTGGAGTAGCATCATTGGAGAAGAATGTAGTAAAAGGAACTGAGACCAAGGCGTTTCACGGGTGAGTTCTACAAGCTCTTAACGATAGTTTTTCCAAAACAAGTTATTCCAGAAAAGAACAATAATTTCCCAATTTAGGTCATAAGATTACCTTGATTCTAATGCTGGATAAAGATGGCTCTTGAAATCTGTAGGATCATTTCACTCATTTAACCAGATGCAAAATGTCCTCCATGAAACATCAAATATAATCAAATAAAACAGTTTTGAAAATGAAATACAAACACCCACTCACACACAGCACATACCTAGAACTGTAGTAAGGCAAGGAAAAGAGAGAAAGTTCGTAACAACCAGAACAGAGGAAGTGATCCAGTCTACTTGAAGAGAACATGAAGATTTATGTATACACCTTTAGGAAACTACAAAAAAATTCTAGAATTAATAAGTGACTTAGCAATGTCACAAGGTATAAAGTCAACTTGCAAAAATCAATTGTGTTTCCATATGGTAGCATGATACACTTGGCAAGCGAAAGTTAAAAATACCACCTAAAATAAATTAAAAATATGAAACACTTTTACAAAAGTAGCAAAAGACATGCAGATCCACACTAGAAAAACTGTAAAACAGCTGCGAGGAATCAGAAAAGACTTAACTAAGTGGAGCAATATTCCACAGTCATGCTCATAAATTGGAAGCAGATAAACTGATAGGCTTACATAATAAACTAATAGTTCTGTTAACGGAGACCAATCATCAGTTGTGCTGTTTTCCCTGCATGGAAGCTTCCCTCTGTTACCCTCCAGGATCAGTTCTCACTTGGTGACAAGCCTAGGCTGCTTGATGGGGATGAAAGCAGTTGTCCACCATCTCTCGACGTCCAGATATGGCCTATGGGACAGCTAAGACCCTTCCCTAGCTGCTGGCTCTTTACTACCCAGCTACCTCCACTGCTGCCACCAAGATCTGCCCAGGTGATGCCTCCTGTAGGGACTGTTGGGAGAATGGAGGAGAGAAAGGAGTCAAGGCAGGTGGGGCAGAGAGAGCCTCCTTGAGGATTCCTGATTGTCGAGGCTCTCTGTTGTCCCTAAGCACCCAAAGTAGAAAGTAGTCATCACTTGGCTTGCTCTTTCCTTTCCCCACAAATGAGACTAGAGCCCACTCCCCCAAAATGGGAAGGCTGTTGTCTGACACAGGACATCTTGCCGAGACCTGGAACACTTCTAAGGACTGCCAACCTTGGAAATGGAGGGGTGGTAGTCAACTCCACCTGTGCACAGGTGGGTGTCTTGCTCCTGGCAATCCGGTCATGGCAGCAACGACACTGAGTTTTCACTGTCACCGTCTTTTGGGTGAACATCCTGCTCTTCCATGGCTGTGGTCATCATGTCTGTGGCTGGAAAAAGGTTGCCAGAATCAAACAAATGCTGGGAACAAGACAAGGATTCTAAAGGAAAAAACTACACAAAGATGAGAGGGATGGAAAATGGGACACGAGAAGGGTCAGTCAGGTGGAACGGGCACTATAGAGGACATTCTTAGATGGCTGAGGACTGTGGAGCTGGGAAAATCCTTGTAGATTCAGGAAATTTTCCCAGCTTGTTCTCCTTCCTCCCCCAGAATCCCCAGTTCAGGGCCAGAAGTGAGCTTGGCCATATTTTGCAGATGGAAATCAAAACCTAAAAAGGTGAGCACTCAGAACATGTTAAAATCAATATAGTATAACAACAACAACATTAAACAGTGTTACTACACTTACTCTATCCAGGAAGAGTACCAAATGCTTGGTGTGGATCAGTTCTAATCCTCAAAACATGCCCATTTGGAGTAACTCCAGCAATTGCAGAATAGGAAGCCCCAGGCCCTCCTTACTCCAACAGAGGCGCTGACTCAACAATACTTGGACCAATTCCATTTGAGAGAAATCCTGTTAAGAGGCTCCTGCACCCTAGCTGAGGGCAAAGACAACCACATCAATACTGCTGGGTGGAACAATTTGTAGCACTCAGATTATAGTTCCTCCCCTTGGCTTAGTGTAGCACAACTGAGAGCAAAACCCAGATGCTGGCCTCTCCCTGAGGAGGGAAAGGGAACATAAAACATATATCTAACATTCCAGCTTTTTGGGAGCCTGCATGGGTTTCTGTCTTGCCTGAGTCTAAGTGCCGGAAAGGGTGCCAGGTTCAGGGCTGCTGAGAACAAGAGCGACACTCTGGAGCCCTCTCTTGCCATTGTTCGCCTCCCTAGACTCAGCATGAAGCAAGTGGGTGAAAAGGCTGAACTCTAACTGGTGTCTGGGGAGGCAACAGGTTGGAGTCTTTCCTTCCACAATCCCAGGTTTTGGAGTGGCTGCCCAAGGGACTCATATCTGTCTTGCCAGACCCAGAGCCCTGACAGAATTGGGCATTCGCTTGAAGCCCAGGCGCAGCTAGAAACAAAGGAGAGCTGGGCAGTTTACAGCAGCCCCAGAGAACCTGTGTTGCCTCAGACAAGCACCAAAGTGAGTGAGACATTACAAGATCCTAAAAAAAGAGACCAGTGAATGCACGTAATTAGGAATATGGACATCAGCTCCAGAGAAGACACATCAAAAGAAAACATTTGAGAGGCCCTGAGAATCTTTAGCTTAGCTGGTTGATAATGGTCTTTCTGTGTACAAAGCCAATTCGTGGAGTTTAGGAGAAGGGCTATTTTTTCTTTTTGTTTTGTTCTTTTGCTTGAGAAAGATTTGCCCTGAGCTAACATCAGTGCCAATCTTCCTCTATTTTGTATGTGGGTCACCTCCACAGCATGGCAGCTGATGAGCAGTGTAGGTCTGCACCTGGGAACTGAACCCAGCCCGCCAAATTGGAGTGTGCTAAACTTGACTACTAGGCCACAGGGCTGGCCCAAGAAGGCTGTTTTTTTTTTTTAAATGGACAAATTCCAACACAAAAATGCAAGGCACACAACGACACAGGAAACTTGGCACAATCAAGTAACAAAATAAATCTCCAGAAGCTAGCAATTAAGAAAAATGGAGATATATGAATTACCTAAGAATTAATTCAAAATAATCATTGTGAAGATGCTCAAGGAGCTTAGGAAAATAATGCTTGAACAAAAGGAGAAAATCAACAAAGAGATAGAAAATAAAACAAGAACAAAATAGAAATGTTGGAGTTGAACAATACAATAACTGAATTGAAAAATTCACTAGAGGAGAGTTGCTATGGGACATCAGCAAGATGGCAGACTAGGATGACCCAACATCTGTGCTCTCCAAAAACACCCAACAAAGATGACAAATAAACAACTATAACTCTGGGTGGCTCTGGAGCACAACAAAGAAGCTGTAGAAACCCTGAGGAGCACAAAAACCTAGAATGGATGCATAAAAAGGAGCAGGAAACATTTACACTGCATCACACCATACCCTTCTCTTGCCATCTCACCAAAAGGGATGCCCTTGGCCATGACCTATCCCCATGTTGGGGAAAGGAGAACAAGAGGAACCCAGCAGCCCTTGTCACTGTCATGGATGACCACAGCTTTCACTACTGAGGACCTCATGGTCTTCACTATTGCTAAAAGCTGACAATGTTTCTCATTGTCCAAGCCATTGCTCTTTCCCAGAAAAGCCACCACTGCTCCCACTTCCCAGAGATGGAAACACCACTGGAGCCCCACTGGAGAAGGAACTGCTACTGCACACCTTCGCCAGGGATTAAGCTGCCACAATACCCTTAGAGTCTAAAGCTGCTGCTTAGCACTGTCCCCCCATACCTCACTGAACACTGCCCATGTTAGGGCCAGAATGGCTGCTGTGAACCACCCTTTCTGAGGCCAGCATCAATGCTGTGCCACTTATTCCCTGAATACAGAGCCACTACTCACCTCGCACAAGTGTATGCATACCCCAGACTCTGGTTTGGTAGTTGCTCCAAAAAAGTGAAAGTCTCACATGCAAGTGCCACCACCACACGAAACTCACCTGTGTACTGGATCCAACATCAAGATGGATCCACTCACTCAGAACTTCCCCCAGTGGGGTAAAGGATAACAGGAGGAGACCAGCAGTCTTTGACGCTGCCACAGACACGTGTAACTTTGGCCACTGAAGATTTCTACAGGCTTCTGATGCTGAACTAAGCTGACAGAGATCCGTGGAGACTATGTTGCTACACCATTTCTGAAGCAGAAACTGATGCTACATTCCCCTGGAGCCAGAGCTGCTGCATTTTATTTAGCCAGTGCTATCATACCCACCTACAGGTAAAGTTCTTTTCCCACTAAAGTCTGAAAGAGGTCCCTGCCTCAAATGTGCAGACTTCAATACAAGGCTACAAGAAGATGAAACACAAAATACAAAAAAAAAAAAAAAAAAAACAAGGAAAAATGACAACACCAAAGAAACACACTAATTTTCCAGTAACTGACACACCCCCCCACAAATGGAGATTTACAAACTGATTTTATTCTTTGAATAAAGAATTCAAAGTAACTATTTAAAGGAAACTCAGCAAGATACAACTGAGAGACTACAGAGAGACCGTGAGAACACAGACAACAGGATGAGGAAAACTGCATAAATGAAATGAGAAGTTCAACAAGGAGATAAAATTATTTTAAAAAATCTAACAGAAATTTTGAAGCTGGAGAATACAATGAATGAAATGAAAAATAGCTTAAACAGCAGATTGATCAAAAAGAAGAAAGAATTTGAGAGCTCAGAGACAGGTTGTTTCAAACAACCCAGTCAGAAGAGAAGTAAAGAATGAAAAAGAGTAAAAAACAGAAAAAGCTTATAGCATTTATGGTACACCAACAAGCAAAAGAGTTCCCAAAGAAGAACAGAGAGAGAAAAGGGCAGACAGCTTATTTGAAGAAATAATGGCTGATAAATTCCTGAATCTTGGGAAGAAAATGGACAGCTAGATTCATGATGCTGGCCAAAGTCCCTAAAGATGGTCAACCAAAAAGGGATATACCTGGGGACTGGCGCAGTGGCACAGCATTTAAGTTCACACATTTTGCTTTGGCTGCCCGAGGTCCAACAGTTTGTATCCCAGGTGTGGACATGGCACCGCTTGTCAAACCATTCTGTGGCAGGCATCCCACATATAAAGTAGAGAAAGATAGGCACTGGTGTTAGCTCAGGGCCAGTGTTCCACAGCAAAAAGAGGAGGATTGGCAGAAGATGTTAGCTCAGGGCTAGTCTTCCTCAAAAAAAAAAGGATATGCTGGACACATTATACTTAAATTGTTAAAAATCAAAGACAGATAATTTTAAAAGCATCAAAACAAAAGCAACTTGTTATGTATAAGGGAACCCCCATAGAATTGTTAGTGGATTTCTCACAGAAACCTTATAGGTCAGGAAAGAGTGGGATGATATATCCAAAGTACTGAAAGAAAAACTGCCAAATAAGAAAAATATATGATGCAAAATAATCCTTTAAAGGTGAAGGAGTTGGACAGCAAAGGAAGCCATTAACAAAATGGAAAAGGCAACCTACCGGATGGGAGAAAATGTTTGCAAATCATATATCTGATAAGGGGTTAATATCCAAAATATATAAACAACTCATACAGCTCGATGGCAGAAAACAAAGAAGCCAGCTAAAAAATAGGCTGAGAATCTGAATAGAGATTTTTCCAAAGAGGGCATGCACACTCAAAAGATTTTCCCACAAAAATTAATGATAATTGCTTCTTTGCTTTATGCCATTTTGGCTTATGAAATGTTTCACAGGAATGTTCTACTTTTAGATAGTAGGGGAAACCTATCGTCATATACATGTTTATATATATGCTAATGTATATAACAAGGATATATATAATTCATATAAAAACATTCTCATATACCTATTATTTGTAAAATAATGAAAATAAAATACCATATTCCAAATCTTTAAGATGCAACCAAAGGTAACATGATCTTAGAAATTTGCACCAAAAACATTTAAACCAAAAGCCAAGATAAAAAAAAGAGATAAATCAGGAGACGAAAAACCCCTTTAATAAAATTCACAAGAGATATTTGAAGTTATATTTTTACAATATCCAAGATATGGAAACAACCTAAGTGTCCATTGATGGGTGAATGAATAAAGAAGATGTGATATATACAGAGAATGGAATACTATTCAGCTATAAAAAATAAAATGTTGCCATTTGCAACAACATGAATCAACCTTTGCAGCATAATGCTAAGTGAAATCAGTCAGAAAGAGAAAGAAAAATAGCATATGATCTCATTTATATGTGGAATCTAAAAATCAAAAGGAACAGACAAACAAAACAAAACAAGCACAAAGATACAGAGAAGAGAGTGGTGGTTGTCAGAGGGGAAGGAGGTTGGTGGAGGATGAAATGAGTGAAGAGGATCAAAAGACACAAACTTCCACTTATAAAATAAGTCAGTAATGGGAATGTAATATACAACATCTAGACCATAGTTAATAATACTGTATTGCATATTTGAAAGTTACTATGGGAATAAATCTTAAAAGCCCATACTACAAGGAAAAAAAAGGAAACAAAAATTTTTATGTAACTATGTATGGTCACAGATGTTAACTAGATTTATTGTGGTGATCATTTTGCAGTGTATATAAATATCAAATCATTATGTTATGCACCTGAAAGTAATATAATGTTATATGTCAATTATATCCCAATAAAAATGAATAAACAAATGAATTTTAAAAATGAGAGTCCATTATGATGGCTACTATAATAAACAAACATGGAAAACAGCAAGTGTTGCTGAGGATGTAGAGAAATTGGAACTCTATATACTATTTGTGGGAATGTAAAATTGTACAGCTGCTGTGGAAAACAGTATGGATTTTCCTCAAAAATTAGAAATACAACTACCATGTGATCTGTCAATTTCACTTATATGTATATACCCAAAAGAATGGAAAGGAGACTCTTAAATACATGTTTGTAAGCCCATGTTCATAGTAGCACTATTTGCAATAGTTAATAGGCAGAAGCACCTCATTATTCATCGACAGATGAATGGATAAACAAAATGTGGCATATACATACAATGGAATATTATTCAGTCTTAAAAATGAAGGAAATTCTGGCATATACTATAATATAATATGAAACTTGAGAGCACTGTGCTAAATGAAATAAACCAGTCACAAAAACTAAATACTGTATAATTCCACCTACATGAGGTACTTGAAATAGTCAAAATCATAGAGACAGAAAGTAGCCTGGTGGTCCCAGGGGCTGAAGGCAGGAGAAAATTTGGAGTTGTTGTTTAATTGCTATCATTTTAGTTTTTCAAAATGGAAAGAAGGTGGTGACAGTTTCACAAGAATATGAATGTATTTAGTGTCACTGAACTATATACTTAAATATGGTTAAAAATTGTTATGTCACAGGTATTTTACCACAATAAAAAAAAAATGAAAACAAAATGAAGCCCTCATATACTTCCCAGACAGTCAAAATCTGAAGGAGTTTATTACCATTGACCTGCGTTACCAGAAATGTTTAAGAGAGTTCTTCAAATTGAAGTGAGAACATACTAAAGAGCAATTCAAAAGCATTGTAAAGTTTAGATTTCCAAGGTCAAGGTAAATATATAGAAATATACAGATTAATATGACATTGTAAAGATCCCAGGTAAATTACTTTTACCCTACTTTGAAATAGATAAAAATTCCTTTAATACATACACAATATTAAAAGTAGCAAACTCTGTCTACAAGAACACAAATTAAAATAAGATAAAAGAGTAGTATTTTCATATGCAATTCAAATTAAGTTATCAATTTAAGACGGAAGAGAATAACTACAAGATATTTTATGCGAGGCTTGATTTAAACACAAAGGAAAACCCAGTAATAGATACTGAAACTTAAAGAGAAAAAGAAACCAAAATATATTATGTAAAAAATCAACAAATAACAAAGGAAGAGAAGGACAAAACAAATACAAGCCAAACAGAAAACAGTAAACAAAATGGCACATGTAAGTCCTCAATTATCAATTATTACATTAAATGTAAATGAATTAAACTCACCAATCAAAAGTCAAAGAGTGACTAAATGGACAGAAACAAAAAAATTCAGCAATATACTGTCTACAAGAGACTTACTTTAGAATTAAAGACAGACCCATTTTCAGACAGGTGGGAAATATAGAAAAAGATATTCATTCAATTGGTAACCAAAAGAAAGCAGAGATAGTTATATTTATGTCAGACAAATAGACTTTAAGTTTAAAACTATCTGTAGAGTAAAAGTAGATCATTTATAAAATGATAAAAGGGTTAATTCAACAGGACGATATTAAATTTACAAAGATATACAGGGGCAGGCCCCATGGCCGAGTGGTTAAATTTGCACACTACAGTGGCCTGGAGTTTCACCAGTTTGGATTCTGGACACAGACGTGGCGTTGCTCATCAGGCCATGCTGAGGCGGCATCCCATATAGCACAGCCAGGGTTACTCATAACTAGAATATACAACTATCTATTGGGGGCCTTTGGGGAGAAGAAGAAGAAGAAAAAAGATATACATATCTCCATCAGAGCATCTAAATATATAAAGGAAATATTCACAGATAAGAAGACAGAAATTGACAGCAATACAATAATAGTAGAGGACTTCCATATCACACTTAAAATAATTGTTGAAATATCCAGACATCAAATCAATACAGAAACAGCTGTCTTGAACAATATTATAGACCAAATGGACCTGCAATGGATGATGTATACAGAATATTCCACCCAACAGCGAACACACATTCTTCTCAAGTTCCCATAGAATATTCTCCAAGATAGATCACGTTTGGTCACAAAGACCGTCTTAACAAATTTAAGAAGGTTGACCTAATTCTAAGTATCTTTTTTGACCACAAAGGAATGAAACTAGAAATAGATACTTCAAGAAGACAGGCAAATTCGCATATACATGGAAATTATAAAAGACTCTGTTGAATAACCACACAGGAAATCAAAAGAGAATTTAAAATGTTGTTGTTTTCCAAACCTTGGGGTGCAGCAAAAGCAGTAGTAAGGGAAACATAGAGATAAACAACTACATTAAAAAGGAGCAATATTTTGGGACTGGCTAGGTGGTGTACTGGTTAAGTGCATGCACTCTGCTTCAGAGGCCCAGGATTCAGGGTTCAGATCCTGCGTGTGGAGCTACACACAGCTTACCAAGCCATGCTGTGGCAGCATCACACATACAAAATAGAGGAAGACTGGCACAGATTTTAGCTCAGGGCTAATCTTCCTTAAAAAAAAGGAGAAGTATTTCAAATAAACTACTTATCTTTACACCTCAAGGAACTAAAATAACGAGTATAAAATAAGCTTAAAATTAGCAGAAGGAAGAAAATAATAAAGGATAGAGCAGAAATAAATGAAACAAACAAAAAGCACAAAAAAAATCAACAAAACTGTAAGTTCTTTTTTGAAAAAATAAACAAAATTGATAAATCCTTAGCTGAAATAAGAAAGAGAGAAGGCTCAAACAAAATCATAAATAAACAAGGAGATGTTACAACTGATGTTTTGGAAATATAAATCACTATAAGGGAGTACTATGAACAGTTATACACCAACAAACTGGTTAACCTAGAAGAAATGGGAAAATTCCTAGAAGCATCATAGGCAAATACAGAACACTATAAATACTGTTATGGTGGTGTATAAATAATATTTAATTCCAGTATAGAAATTAAAGACATAAGTGTTAAGAATAACTATAAAAATACGCTAATGGGGGGCTGGCCCCGTGGCCGAGTGGTTAAGTTCGCGCGCTACGCTGCAGGCGGCCCAGTGTTTCGTTAGTTCCAATCCTGGGCGCGGACATGGCACTGCTCATCAGACCACGCTGAGGCAGCGTCCCACATGCCACAACTAGAAGAACCCACAACGAAGAATACACAACTATGTATCGGGGGGCTTTGGGGAGAAAAAGGAAAAAAAAAATACGCTAATGGGTGTACAATACAAAAAGCTAAAATTTCTGACATTAATAAAATAAAGCATGTGTGAGAGAGGAGTAAAAGAGTAGAGTTTTTGTATGCTAATGAAGTTGTCATTAACTTAAAATAGATAGTTATAACTATAAGATGTTTTATGTAAGCACCATGGTAATCACAATAATACCTATAGAGCATAAACAAAAGAAAATTAGAATGGAATCAGTGTGTCATTACAAGAATCAATGAAACACAAAAGACTAAGAGGAAAAGAAGTACAATGAAGTTACAAGACAGAAAACAACAAAATAGCAATAATAAGTCCTTATCTACCAGTAATTACTTTAAATATAAAGGAAATAAATTTCCCAATCAAAAGACATATAATAGTTTAATGGATAAAAAAGAGGATCCAAAAATATGCTGTCTGTATGCAACTCACTTTAGATCTAAGGAGACATATAGGCTGAAAGTGAAAGGGTAGAAAAAGGTAAGTCATGCAAATAAGAGTAGCCAAAGAGAGTAGTGGTGGCCTTAGTTATATGAACAAAATTGACTTTAAGTCAAGAACTTTCCGAACACTAAGGATATTATATAATGATAACATAGGATAACCTGGAAGAAATTCTTAGAAACATAATAACCTACCACAACTGAATTATGAAGAAATGGAAACCTGACTAATCATGGGAAAGGAGATCAAATCAGTAATCATAAACCTTGCAGCAAAAAAGCCAAGGACTAAAATAGTTCACTGGAGAATTCTACCAAGTATTTTAAAAGTTAATGCCAATCCTTCTCCAATACTTCCAAAAATTTGAAGAGGAGTGAATACTTCCAAACTGTTATGAGGCCAGCATTACTCTGAAAAGACACTACAAGGAAAGGAAACTACAGGCCAAGATCTCTGATGAATACGGATTAAAAAGTGCTCAAGAAATACTAGCAAACTTAATTCAAAATCACAGTAAAAGGATATACACTATGAATAAGTGGGATTTATCCCTTGGATGTATGGATGGTTCCTATATAAAAATCAATCAATGTGATAGCACAGTAGCAGAGTGAAGAATAAAAATCCATGATCATCTCAATGATACAGAAAAAGCATTTGACATAATAAAAGCTCTCAACAAATAGGTATAGAAGGAAATTACCTGAGCATAGTAAAGGTCATGTATTGAAAGACAACAGGTAATATCACAGTCAGTGGTAAAAACTGAAAGCTTTTCCTGTTAGATCACCAGATGATCAAGCATGCCCCCTTGGCCCTCTTTTATTCAACATATTACTGGAAATCCTAATCAGAGCAATTAGACAGATAAAGAAATAAAAGTCATCCAAGTTGGACAAAAAGAAGTAAAATTATCTCTGTTTATAGACGACATGACCTTATATATAAAAGAATTTAAAGATCCACAAAATCTGTTAGAACAAATAAGTTCTGGCAAGTTGCATCGTTCAAAATCAACATGCAAAAATTAAGTGTGTTTCTACACAAAAGCGGTAAGTTTTCTGAAAAGGAAATAAAGAGAATAATCCCATTTACAACAGCATGAAAATATAGTAAAGTACTTATAGATAAACTTAATCAAGGTGGCAAAAGATTGTACAATGAAAACTACAAATCATTGCTGACATAAGGAATATACAAATAAATGGAAATACATCCTGCATTAGTGATTTGAAAGACTCAATATTGTTTAAATGTCCGTATTACCCAAACTGACCTGCAGATTCAATGCAGTCCCTATCAAAATCCAAATGACATTTTTCATAGAAATAAAAAATAAAATCCTAAAATTTGTTTGGAACCACAGAGGACCCTGAATAGCCAAAACAATCTTGAGGAAGAAGAACCTAACTAGAGACCTCACACTTCCTAATTCAAAACATATTACAATTCTACAGTAATCAAAGCAGTATCCTACTAGCATAAAGACCAATGGAACAGAATGGAGAGCACTGAAATTAACCCACAACTACAATCAAATGATCTTCAGCAAGCGTGCCAACACCAATGAGAAAAGGTCTGTTTCTTCAACAAATAATATTAGGAAAACTGATATCCACATGCAAAAGAAGGAAACTGGACCATTATCTCATGCATACACAAAAATCAACACAAAATCGATTAATGATTTAAATGTAGGACTTGAATTGCTCAGACTTCTGGAAGAAAATATAGGGTAAAATATTCTGGACAGTGCCCTTAGCAATCATTTCTTGGATATGACACCAAAAGAAAACAAAAACAAAAGGAACTACATCAAAGTGAAAAAACTTCCGCACAGTAAAGGAAATCACAGAATGAAAAGCCTACCTACAGAATGAGAAAAATGTTTGTAAACCCAATATCTGATAAGAGTGAATATCTAGAGTATATAACGATTTTCAACAACTCAGCATAAATTAATTAATTAATTTAAAAATGGGCCAAGGATTTGAACAGACATTTCTCCAAAAAGCATAAACAAATGCCCTATAGGTGCATGAAAAGATGTTCCACATCACTAATTACCAAGAAAATGTGAATCAAAACTACAATGAGATATCATCTTACAACTGTAAGGATGGTCATTACCAAAAAGCCAAAATACGAAAGGTAGAAAATAAGAACTTTTGTCAATGATGTGAAGAAATAGGAAATTGTATACACTTCTGTGGGAAACTAAAATCTTAAGCCACTATAGAAAACAGTACTGTGAGTCTTCAAAAAATTGAAAATGGAACTACCATATGATCCAGGATTTGTACCTGTATTTATCCAAAAGAATTGAAAACAAGATCTTGAAGAGATATTTGCACTACCACATTTGTTGCAACAGTATTCACATAGCTGAGAGATGGAAACAACCTAAATATCCATCAATGTATGAACGGACAAGGAAAATGTGGTATATACATATGTCTTAGCTCATGTTGCTATAACAAAATATTGTAGACCGGGTGGCTTAAACAATAGAAATTTATCATAATTCTGCAAGCTAAAAGTCCCAGATCAAGGTGTTAGCATGGTTGGTTTCTAGTGAGAATTGTCCCCCTGTCTTGTAGTTGTCAGTCTTTTTGCTGTGTCTTCACATGTGTAGAAGAAAGAGAAAGAGCAACCTGTATGGTGTCTTTTGTATAAGGCATTAATATAAAGACAATAATCCCATCATGAGGGAACCACCTTAGCAACATACAATGGAATATAATAAAGCCTTGAAAAAAAGGAAATCCTGCTACTTATGACTACATAGAAGAAACTAGAGAACAGTATGCTAAGTAAAACAAGACAGACTCAGAGAAATTCTTCATGAGTACACGTACATGAAGAATCCAGGGTGGTCAAACCCAGAGAAGCAGATACTATGATGGTGGTTGCCAGGGGCTGGGTGGAATGTGGAGGGAGAAATGAAGAGTTGCTTGTTTAATGGATATAAAGTTTCAGTCATGCACGATGAAAAAGTTCTAGAGATCAGTTGTACAACAGTGTGCATAGAATTAGCAATAATGAACTGTACAGTTAAAAATTTAAAATGGTAGATTTCATGTTGTGTTTTTTTACCAGAATACAATAAAATAAACCATACTTTTATATTATCTAGTACAATAATATTAAATACACTATTATACCCATTTACAGAAGATAAAATTAAAGCAGAGAGAAGATAAGTGTCTTGCTCAAGCTCACAATAATAATAAGTTATTAATAAGTTATTAAGTGGTGGAACTGGTGTTTGAACCTAGGCTATCAGGTCTTCTATCCTGTATTAATAGCATAGATTCTGAAGTCAAATGTCTCTGAAATTCACTCATCTGTGTGACTTTAGGCAAGAAACTGAGTTTCTTAGTCTCTTTTTGTCTGTAAAATAGGAAAAAAGGGAAAAAATTTCCACCTTCTAGAAAATAAAATATTACATATGCTTCATAAAATTAAATGAGTCAAGATGTTCGAAACAGTGGCTGGCACTTAGTAACTGCTCATTAACATTAGATGCATTAATTGCTTTGCTCCTTTCCAGCTCAATAGGATAGTGAGTTTTCTGAATGTGAAAAGCCCTAGTACATAATAGGTAAAATTCTGATTTAGGGGTCTGGATGCCTACTCATTTATTCATTCATTCTTAAGTATGTATTGAGGTCCCACTGTGTGCTCAAGTTCAGGGGCCAAGAACATAGCAGTGTGGAAATTAGACAAAGGTCTTGGTCTCAATTCTTGACTATTAGTGGACCAAATAGGTCAGGTACTTAGGCCTCCTAAAGGAAGTAATAATTGAGTTGAAACCTTGAATGAGAAGATATTAGCCATGACTAAATTTGGGGTAAAGGATTTCCAGGTAGAAGGGAACAGCAAATACAAAGGCCCTCTGGTGGAATTAGTTAATATGTTTTAAAAATGGAGAGGAATATAGAGAAGGAGAGGAGACTGGTTTCAGTTGAGATTGGAAACCAAACTTTTTAGGGCCAGTATAAATCTCTGTGGAGTGGCAGAAAACTCTAGTTGACATTTCTTTTTCCTTGCTACTGATTCCCAGTTACGATAAACACCAGATGTGTTAGGAAACTCTGGAATATGTGGATTGTGTACTTTGGCTTCCTCATCATCCTGGTCCTTGGCAGGACCTTTATGGTTTACCTTACTTACTGCAGGTGCATGAGACGTTGAGGAAGTGGGATGAATAGGGGCAAAAGGGGAGTAGAGGCTGAAGGAGATTATGCTAGTGTTCCTGTTCTTACACTGTTGGGGAATGGAGATCTAAGGTGGAGTTCAAGTGTCCAGTGAGGTTCCCCAACAATGTGGCCACCGGGATGTGTGTTGGGAGAGTGAGAAACTTGTGAAATACTGAAAAGCCAATGGCATCCCTCATCATGGAATCCAACTGCTTCAACTCCAGCAAGATCTACCTGCTGGAAGATGAAGACTGACTGGTCACCAAGTGGAGTTCAAGAAGTACTACCCTCTGACTACATGCCCTAAGTATACTCACCAACCCTCACCAGCCACTGTGTCCTCTCCACAGAGAGTCTAACAAACAGACTGAAAGTCAAGCTGGCTAACGCTGGTTTCAGTGGTTGGCAGATATAAGGAATCACATCCTTAAAATAGTCATTGTGACCTTTCTTTCTCAGTACTTTTTCTGTTTGGGGAAGGGCTGTGGAGATCTACAGTTAAGGCTAATAGGGTAAAGCTTGGCTTCTTTGTTACTGGGTATAGATGTTTGTCTCTCTCTCTCTCTTTCCTCTGTCTCTCTGGGTTTCAGCATTTATGACTCTGTCCTGATCTAAGTCTATAGACCCTTTCTACCTCATTTACCCAAAATATAGGTGGTCTCTAACGTGGAGTATATATATATTTTTTCTCTTCTCTCTGTCCTGTCTCTCTCAATTCAATATTAATTGTATAAGGCCTAGTGAACAAGAGACACACATTCCATGTAGCAGACGTATGGCTTCCTACCTTTAACTTTGAAGCCTTGCTGTTCCAATGGGTGCTGCCCAACTTCCCACTGCCAGAGTCCAAATGTCTACTGTAATACTCCTGCTGAGCTGTGGAAGGCCTTCTGCTTGTGCACCTTGTAATCCAGAAGTTCCAGGAATTAACACTACTGTAAGCAACAATGAATGAGGAGAGCTGAAGGACAAATATCCCTGCCTCCTTCACTACTGAGATGGGACAACTTAAAGATGTATGTTCCCCTCTGGCCTCAAGAACTCCCCAGTGGGATTACATTCCTGTTTCCCATAGTGTTAAGTAGAGTGATAAAATTTGAAGCCGGCCTTTTCTTTGTCTCACTCTGAAATTTGCCTGACAGATGCTTCCTGGAATCACTACCTAAATAAACTACTGGACTTGAATTTTTGTCTCAAAGTCACCTTCTGGGGGACCAAAGTAAGACAGTCTCTGTCCTCAAGTAGGTTAAAGGGTGGTGGCATAAGACATGTGGTAAGCAAGCATATAAACCAACAAAAGAGATAAGTTCTGCCAGAGGTCAATGCTGCTGGGATATATTATGGTAGATAGTGGAAGGAGATGAGGCACCAAGGTGGGCAGGGGCCAGATCACTACGTTATCAGGGGCCATGATTATGAGTTTAGATTTTAAACACCACACAAATTTGACTACAGCTTACTGAAAATCCAGATTTACAAAATCTATCTTGGACCATTATAAACTGTCTAAAGGGTATTGCTACACTTTTTCTAGTGGATTAACTAGGACTAAAAATAAAATAGTTTACCATAGTCATGGCAAATTATACACATAAGACATGGTAGTATGGAATACAATGACGATAGTTAAAACTGTGAACTTTAGATGTAGTGAGTAAAGTTGACACAAGGATACAACCTTCTCTATAAAATGTGGACCTGCAAAATTTGCCCTTGAAATTTGCATGAAATTGGCTATTCATTCAGCAAATATTTTTTGTCTAATGATTGTCAGGAACTGTTACAGACAATGGGGAGACAGGAGGGACAACAGATTTTTAAATTCCTGCCTTCATGGGATGTACATTCTAACTGAGGAAGATAGACAGTAAACAAGACAATAAATTAGTAAATTGTATTTATGTTAGGTGATAAGTGTAGATTAAATGAAAAATAAAACTAGGAAAGCAAATCAGCAGTCTGGGGGTATGGTGGGAGAAAATTTAATTTAAAAAGCTTAGGCCTTGGTGAAATGGTGTTTTGTTGTTGTTGTTTAGTATATTTAAAAAGCTGAGCTATACAGATAGCCAAGTAAAGAGCATTTCTGGCAGAGGGTTTGTCCAGGACAAGTCTCAGTGCCTCGGAAAGGTAAGGGGTAGCCACAGGCTAAACCAGCATTCCTATATAAGGTTTTGTACTTTGTGTCTAAAGTTATGGTTTCTGAAGAGAAGGTTAGAAAATCACAGCACTTCAGAGACTTTAGCAGTAGTTGTCAGGAAAGCTGCAGGACCATTGGAGTCAATCATCTGGAAAGTAATGAAGATCTGAGATATGCCACCAGGGTGCGAATGCAGTGTTCCAGCAGTGGTTTAGGAAAAGAGCTGTCACTGATGAATGGCTTGAAGTATCAATTAGACGTGCACTTCTGGGGGCACAAAAATGTTGTAGCCTTGTCTTTTCATTCTCCTTACAATTCCCTCACCTCCTTCCAGTCTTTTTTAAGTATCAACTTCAAAAAGAGGACTTGCCTTATTTAAAATTCCAGTCTGCCACACTTTTCATTCTCTACATTTTTTGTGTTGTTTTCTCCATATCACATACAAATTTTATGTTGACTATCTTGTCCTTTTCATTCTTGTGTTATTACCTTCCGTTTAAAAGAGAAATTGGATTATTTTTAATCAATTAATTAAAAGACAGGAGTGATGCAGTAGGAGAACCTAGAGAAGGAATGTAGAAAGAGAGGGAGGGAGGAAAAGTCAAATGCTTTACACTCATGTCGATGAAAATAATCCATAACCAATTTATAAATGAAAATTTGGGTGAGTTTATTCTGAGCTTAAATCTGAGGATTATAACCTGGGAGAGTCTTTCCACAAAGGAACAGAGCACTCCAAAGGGGTGGGGGTGGGGGTATACAGGGTCTTTATATACCCTCAAAGAGGATGTTTCACATAAGATTGGAATGTCCCTTTTACAATAGTCGTGAGACTACTCTGTCGGCACAGCGATTGATGGAAATAGCAGGTAGGTCTTCTGTCTCGGTGAACACAGCAGGGTGGCAGTCTGTTGTCTCCAGCTGGGTGGTCACAGGTGAGCTGGGAGGTGAGTGCAGCAATCAGTTCCTAGCCTAAGGAAAAATGCTAATGTCGGGGGGAAGTTGCATCTTTATCTCAAGGGCCTTTGTTCTGGCCATAGGAAATGTCTAAGCAGATATGCAATGCATGCTCAATAGCCAGTCAGGCCCTATTGGAGGGAAAAAAGAAGTCAGGCCGAATTAGGTTTATACCAAATGGCTTCCTCATATACTCCAATATATCCTATTGCTTGCCATTTTTATTTGTCATTTTCCCCTTTTGATCTCTAATCTTTCAATAGAAAGCATTTATGATCAAATATTGTCCCTCGGCGCTAGGGTGGTTGCTGTCTGCCCTGGGTCCATCATGTCCCTCGGAGCTAGGCTTTTTTCTTATTTATTTGCCTAGTCGTCCACATTGGGGGCAAATAATGGACAAGCATGGAAGTATATTTATTAACAGAGGAAGCATTTCATATGTTATGCAATTAATTTAGATTGTTGCACAAACATTGCATATACACTTTTCTATGACACCTTGCATTTACATTGTATATGATTATAGAACGAGTACAGTAATGATAAGAACAGCATTTTTGAAAGGATTAGTCTGAAATGAATTCTTAGTGATAGTCAGTATCAGAAAAGGAAATTTGTCCAGGGTTATAGGACAGACTGACCATCTCAAGCTGTCGAGCAATCATTACTTTAGTTTGTATGCTACTCTTACAACACTGAGTAAAGAAAACAACAATTAGTTTGACTATTATGACCAGTACAAGGATTCCAATAAGTAATAGAAATAGGAATTCCAATCCGGATTGAAAAAGGGAACAGGTACTGAAAGGGAACCAATGAAACAAATCAAACTAGGTGCAGGATCGCATAAGGCATCCTCCTGCTTCTTCATGTGCTTTAGCAGAGATGACACATTGGAAGATTCATCAGGTATAAAAACACAGCATTCAGTCTGAATGATTGCACACGTGCCACCTTGGGATGCTGTAAGAATATCTAAGGCCATTCTGTTTTGAAGGACAGCCTTTCGCATTAAAGTCATTTCAATAAGGCTATTCCTGCTTGACTATCATTAAGGGCTTCTTGAGTAAATTTAGTCAGATCTTCCATATGTAATAATGACATCTTTTAGCTCCAAAGAAGGAGCAAATATAGCTGCAAATATAGCCATACCAGTGAAACACTGAACAAGCCCATCTGGCCTTAAAGAGAGGGAGATTGGCAACAGGTTTTAACTCAGCCTGACTCCTTCCCTGCTTTTAAAGGAAACTCATGGTGAAGTGTTTTAGCCATCCAGGCAGTGGCCAAGGCCAAAGATTTGTTCCACATAACCATTGAGTTCCATTAGGAGTCACTTGATAAATTCCTGGCCTTCAAGACCAGTCTATTCCAAATTAATCACTTTAAGTATGATAGCATTCCAAACAATTATAAAATAGGTATACAGTTTAAGCATAACAAAGGTTTAAATGAGGAGATATAAGGTTGGGAATACAGGCCTGGTCCGGAGTCTTGGGACAGGTGTCTACAACAGATGTCGTCTTCTTCTCCTCCTGGTAGTGCCATTTCCAACAGGGCTGCAAAGAGTCTTATTTGATGTCTCATTCAATAAATAAATTCTTCAGGTTACAGTCCATGATCCTTAAGTTCTGAGACTTCTCTGTGAAAGAATCAGCTACAAATCTTTCGTTTCTTTTAAGCACCACAATAAGACCATGAAAACAATGTAATACATCCCTTAAGCAAACCTGGTTTATATATTTCTTCATTTAATTGCATAGGCTGTTGTATTATTTAAAAAGGAGACAGCCAATGTTTACAAAAAGTATAGATCTAAGATTAACAGAAAGTAGCAGGCATTCTTGAGGCTAGACAGTGTAACATCCTCACTTATCATTTAAGTAAGACTCATTTGTAAACCAAATTAAACAATAGAATGCAGTCGTGGTCTTCTCTCCCTTGTGATATTGGAAGCAAGGTAACAAGGTTAATGGTTGGAGCAAATTATAAATTAGTTCCTGCGTCCAGGGGGCAGGCAGTCAAGAAGACTTCTAGCTGTCAGAGTCAAAGCATCTTTTTGTAGCTTGAAAGGTCCCTGATGATGTCATTGGGCATTCAGGTATCTTTTTGAGTGGCTTACAGCTTACACAGCAACAGATAGGAATCTCTCTTAAGTTTTTATCAAGTCGTTCAGCTTCAGTTTGCAAGGTTTCAGGAAAAAGAGCACGTTCAATTCTCAATGATTCCAAATGAAAATGAGGGAAAAATTGAAATCATTAGTTTGGAAGTTTGTAACCATATGTTTCAGTAGAAGAATTCAGGATGCAGTTCAGTTCACAGGTAGAAAAAGCCTCAAAGACAATTAACAGAACTAGAGGCTAATATCCACAAATGCGTATTATAGTTTTTCACTGAAACTTAGTTGTTCTCTCTAAAATCGCCCTCATTTTTACCAAAGATAGCCAAATTAAGACTAATTGGTTTGCCAAAATAAGATTAGTTTCAAGAAACTTGGCCCGATTATTTACATAAGTGCAGCAAGAATAGCAATTGATCATATAGGCTCTTAAATCTGTTTTGCTGGAATTTTTTATGAGGAATCTCAGATTGAACTTTAAAGACTTCTTGAGGCCAGAAAAGCCAAGCCAAGGATTTGTGCCATGAGGCCTTGCCTGCAATACCTTAGATTTGGGTTACTTTCTCTCCTTTCTTGAGATTCCCCAGAATATTTCGAGGTTCATTGCACCTGCCAGATAAGCAAGCTTCCTTACTTACCAGGTAAGATTGCTGGAATCTCTCTCTGTAAAGCAAGGTACCAGGCCCATATTTCCAAGTGACTTTATTTCCAGAAAGTCAACCTTATTCCTCAAAGGCAGTATTGTCATATCTGAGTCTGTATCTTTCTCTCAAACATGACATTCCAGTCAAAGTTTTGGTAAGATAACAAATGTGTCCTGTTACAAGGAGAACAGATTCATATTGAACTTATGCAAATAACTATATTGCCACGAAATAACCATACTCCCTCACAAGGAGTTTCCAAATTCTGGAGGGATCAGGTAGGGAGAAAAAGATTAATGTTTCAGTTTTGCTCACAAAGGTATAATTTCACTGATTGCTATAAGACATGGTTAGCATAAGAGAAAAGATTTCCTTAAATCTGAGAAAACAAAATAACACATCAAAAACAATATTTCAAACAAAAGTCATAAAAAAAATTATAATCATCCTCAATTCATTCAGTCCTGGATAACCAGTTCTTGATCTTAATCTGTGTTAGCAGTTTTGTTTTTTAACATTAAAACTCATCTGCTTAATTGGATTTACTTTAATCTCAGTCTATGTGACAAGGCATAAAACTCCTTTCAGAATTTCTCCTTCACAAACCTTCTACAACTTTCTTTTTGCCTTCAGAATTTGTCCCATGCTTTCTTTCTTCCCTTCTAGTACATTAGGACAAATTTATCTTTCTTAACCAACCAAACAAAAATATTTCCATTCTTTATACCTTCTTTACTGAAAACTTACATTTTAACTTTCCTTGAATGCAGAGCTGTTTTCCTTATTAATTTCCAATAGCGTTAATTAGAACTTTTAACCATTAACAGACAAAAGGTAAGCAATTATGAATTGTCTTTTATATCAGCATTCTAAACACTTCATAATTTCTAGGAACACATCACTTTACGGTAAAAGAACCAAAGATTTTTAGCATCTCTGCAATAAAAACCAAAAGCAGATAAACTTAGATGTTTAGCAATGTTTGTTCTATCCAATCCAAAAATTACCCAGATACTCAGATTTTTATCATTTAACTTAACTTGGCAAAACTCCAGATTGTTACCCAAAAGAATTTCGAAGGTGTTTTTTTCCCCCAAGTATACAGACCATAAAACAGTTATTGTACCCACTTTTATCTATTTAAACCGTTTGTTTCCAACACTTATGTTCAGATTACCTATGAAAACCTCATGAGACATTAGACAAAACTGGTCCTCATTTAAAGCTATTATTTTGCTGACGAATTTCTAACAGACAACGTGAACTTATTTGACTAGTAAACCCAGGCAGCATGCCTGCATCGTATGCAAATACCAACAACTCTGACAACAAGACTATTTTCAATCAAACCAACAAACTTAACCAAGCTTTCATTTACCAAAGGTTAATTCACAAGACGTTAACTTTGAAAGATACTGGGTTAATTTCTACTACATTTAGAATTTAAGTAAGCACTTACTTTAAGCCAAAACTCTTGATTTCTCAGAAACTGGGTTTTAACTCAAATTACATTCCAGGTTTATCTACCTGTCCAACTGCATCACAAAGGCACAGAGAAACCCAAGTTTTCGATTTTACAGAAGGTCCAGGTTCTGGTCAGGTCCAGCCTGAACTTAACCTCGACTTGGTGACAACAGAAGAGATGATGAGCAAAACAGACAAAGAAAAGAAGAGATGAGATCGGACCTCGCCCTCATGGCCTCTTCCAGAGGGTTATCAAGATAAGAGTCACACAACAGTTCCCATGCTGGGTACACAACCCCAGCAGGACAGTTCACAGAATAAATCACAGGTCTCCTACCCTTATAACTGACTCAGTAGGTGACTAAAATACTCAATGAGTCAACTGTCAAGAGAGGGCACCCCACTTAGGGTTGCTGGGGTGATCAGGCCCAGAAACCCAAAGTTGGGGCTCCCAGGGGTGGAGCCTTTGACTCTTTAAAGATTTCTTTGTTTCCCGGTTGCAAAGCTAAAAAGGAGGCGAAAATGGCCATTGTAACTCTAAGAGAGATGAAGACATTTGGGTTAGTTCTATTCAGAAAAATTTTTGTAAGCGCTTACTTTAAGTTAATGGAATAGAGCTCTGAGATTCCAAATATGCTAAGTGAAATAAATCAGACAGAGAAAGACAAATACCGTATGACTTCACTTATAGGTGGAAGATAAACACATAGATCAGGAGAACAGATTAGTGGTTACCAGAGGAGAAGGAGATGGGAGAGGGTGAAAGGGGTAAAGGGGCACATATATATTACACATAAAAACTATACTATTAGTGGTGAACTCAGTGTATACAGAAACTGAAATACAATAATGAACACCTGAAATCTTCATAATGTTAAAACCAATATAACCTCAATAAAATAATAATAAAAAGATTTTTGATTACCATTTTAATCTCATTTGTTATACTTTGTTCAGATTTTGTTTTTACTCTTAAGTCTTCATAGATTTTTGTTTCTATGAATTTATCGACATCTCCTAGTTTATTCAGTTTGTTAGCGTATGACGTTCACAATAGTTCTTTATGATTTTTACTCTCATGGCATCAAGTTGTAAGTCCCCTTCTTTTCCTGATTTTGAGTCTTTTCTTTTCCTTAGTTAGTTTAGCTAAAGATTTGTCATTTCATTGTTATGCAAAACACCAACTCCTAGTTTCAAAGCATTTTCTTGTTGTTTTGGTATTCTGCATTTCATTTATTTCTCTTCTAATCTTTATTATTTCCTTCCTTCTGCTAACCTATGGCTTAGTTTGTTCTTTTTTTTAAAAAATACATCTTAGTTTATTTTAGATCTTTCTTCTTTTTTAATGTAGGTGTTTACTTCTATGAACGTTCCTTAGTACTGCTTTTGCTGTATCCCACAAGTTTTGATATGTTGCATTTTTGGTTTCATTTATCTTGAGATTTTTTTCTGATTTCCCCTTTGAGCCATCAGTTGCTCAGGAATTTATTGTTTAACTTCCACAAATAAGGGAATTTTCCAATTTTCCCACTGTTACGAATTTCTAGTTTCATTCCGTTATTGTTGAAAAATACACTACATATGATTTCAGTCTTCTTAAATTTACTAAGCCTTGTTTTGGAACTTAACATGTAATCTATAAGATGGAGTGTTTCATGTGTGAATTGAGAAGAATGTGTATTCTGCTGCTTTTGGTTGGACTGTTTTGCAAATATCTGATTAGGTTCATTTGGTCTATACTGTTGTTCAAACCTGCTGTGTTCTATTGATTTTCTGTCTCAGACAATCTGTCCATTATTATAAGTCAGGTATTTAAGTCTCCTACTATATTTCTATTGCTGTTTATTTCTCCCTTCAGATCTTACAACGTTTGCTCTATATATTTTGGTGATCTGATGTTGAATCTGTGTATAATTGGTATATCTTCATGTTTAAGTGACCCTTTTATTATTATATAATAATCTTCTTTGTCTCTTATGACTGTTTTTGACTTAGTCTATTTTTTATGATTTAAATATAGCTTTGATCTCTTTTGGTTATCATTTGTATGGAATTTCTTTTTCTATTCCTTCACCTTCAATGCATGTGTGTCTGTAAATCTAAGGTGGGTCTCTTGTAGACAGTATATAGTTGCATGTTGTCATTTTTTTATCCATTCAGCCACTCTACATCTTTTGATTGTGAATTTATTCCATTTATATTTAAAGTAATTATAAATAGGTAAAGACTTAATTATTGCCATTTTATCAATTGCTTCCCTGTGTTCTTCTTTTCCTCTCTTGCTCTTTTTGTTTGTGATCAGATGATTGTTTTAGTGACATACTTTGATTATTTTATCTTTTTTGTCTTTGCTATAGCTTCTTCTTTGTGGTTACCATGAGGTTTGTGTAAAACTTATTTTTATAACAGTGTGTGTTGAGCTGATAACAGTTTAACTTCAATTGCATCTAAATTCAACATTTTACTCTCCCCACGTACACTTTATTTTATTGATATCAAAATTTCCTCTTTTTATTGTGTGACCATTAGTAAATTTTTGTGGTTATAATTATTCCATGTATTTTTTATTTTAACTTCCTACTAGAGTTAAAAGTGATCTATATGCCATCTTTACAATATGACATTATTCTGCATTTGTATACATATTTACTTTTACCCATGAGATCCCCATTCTCGTGTGCTTTTGTTTTGCTGTTTAATGTCCTTTTATTTCATCTTGAAGAACTTTCTTTAGCATTTCTTGTACGTCAGGTCTAGTGGTGACTAATTCTCTGTTTTTGTTTGTCTGAGTATGTCTTAAATTTCTCCTTCATTTTTAAAAGACAGTTTTGCAAGATACAGCATTCTTGGTCAGCAGTATTTTTCTTTCAGTACTTCGTATATACCATCCCACTCTTTCCTGGCCTGCAAGGTTTCTGCTGAGAGACGTAATCATCATATTAATTAGGTTCTTTTATATGTGATAACTTGCTTTTCTCTGGATGCTTTCAAATTCTATTTTTGTCCCCGACTTTTGACAATTTAATTATAATATCTTTCAGTGGAGATTTCATGAAGCTCAACCTATTTGCTGTCCTTTTGGCTCGTGAATGTGGATTCCCATTTCTCTTTCCAGATTTGGAAAGTTTCCACTCATTATTTCTTTAAATAAGCTTTCTGTCCTTTTTTTGGTCTTCTCCTCTGGAACTAGCATAATGCATATATTGCTTCCCATGTTGTTCTCCAATAAGTTTTACAGGCTTTCTTTCTTTAAAAATTCTTTCCTCTTATTGTTCCTCTGTGTAATTTCAAATGACCTTTCTTTGAACTTGTGATTCTTTCTTCTGCTTGATCAAATCTACTGTTGAAGCTCTGTATTGAATTTTGCAGTTCAGTCATTGTGTTCCTCAGCTCCAGAACTTCTGGTTTGGTATGGTTCTTCTTTATGGTTGGTACATGTTTGCTGATATTCTCATTTTGTTCATGTATTGTTTTCCTGATTTTGTTGAGTTGTCTGTGTTCTCTTGTTTCTTACTGAGCTTGCTCATTATTATGTATTGTCAGGCAATTTGTAGATCTTCATTTCTTTAGAGCCCGTTACTGGCGATTTATTTTGGTCCTTTGGTAATGTCGTGTTTCCTTGATTTTAATGATCCTCACATAGCTTTGCATTTGTGTCTGCCAATTTGAAGAAGTAGCCACCTATTCCATTGTTTATAGACTGGGTTCAAAAGGGAAGGATTTTTACAAGTCTTCCTGGTCAGAGGTTCTAGAGGGGTAGCACCAGGATCCACAGAGGGAGGCCTGGTACCAGGGTCTGTAGGGGCAGGTTTGGCACTGGGTCTGTAGAGATGAGTTTGGACACTGTGCATGTGGTAGTGGGCCTGGTGGCTGGGTGTGTGGAATCAAGACTGGAATCTGGGTCCTTGAGCATGGGCCTGGTACCAAGATCTAACAGGGAAGGCCTACTGCAGGGTCTGAAGTGAAGTTGAATGCTCTTTTGCTCTGTCTCTCCCCCACAAAACTCCTGGGCCAACAGGATCTCTGTCAGCACTGTATTGTGTGATTTTGGAGAAGGGGAAATGCGGGCAAAATGATATGATGCTTTCTGTTCTCTTCAATGCGTTTCTCATTTCTATGCTCCAGCTGGGTGCTATAACCTGTCACCTGGATTTCAGACTTTCAATAAATGTATTTTTGTCCATGGATGATTGCTAAATTAGTGTTTCTGTGGAGAGATGATGGCCAGAAACTCTTATACAACCATCTTGCTCATCACTCCTAATTTTTCTCCTATAATTATGACTTGCTTCTCTAATTATAAAGTTGAACATTCTTGCAAATGTTGAAGGCTAATTTTTATGTTCTTTTTATTTTGGTGAATTCCCTATTCATAAATTCTGCCTATTTTTGTTATAGTTTCATTGAAATTTTAAGAGTTACTTATACAAATTATATATAGATGTAATATAGATGGATATATAGATAAAGACTCTTTACGTGCAGATTGTATGTGAACATACATATAATTTTCCTGATAAAACTGGGAATGCTGGATCATATTGTAAGTGTATAATACTTAAAATTATGGTAACCATGTCGGGAGATGAATATATCAATCAGCTTGACTGTAGTAATCATTTTGCTATGTATATCATATCATCATGTTGTACACCTTAAATATATAAAATTAAAAAAAAATGTTTTTCATTGAGGTAACATTGGTTTATAATGCTACATAAATTTCAGGTGTATATTATTATATTTGAACTTTTGAATAGACTACATTGCACTCCCCATTAAGAGTGTAGAAGTCATCTCTCATTGTATAAATGTGCCCTTTTACCCCTTTTGCCCTCCTCCATTCCATTCTCCTCTAGTAACCACCAATTTGTTCTCTGTACCTATATGTTTGTTTATCTTCCACATATGAATGAAGTCATACAGTATTTGTCTTTCTCCATCTGACTTATTTCACTTAGGATAATACCCTCAAGGCCCCTCTATATTGTCGCAAATGGCAAGATTTCATCTTTTGTGGCTGAGTTATATTCCATTGTACATACTATATGTGATATATATATATTTGTGATATATATATATGTATATGTATTTCACATATTCTTTATCCAGTCATCCATTTATGGACACTTAGGTTGTTTCCAAGTTTTGGCTATTATGAATGATGCTGCAATGAACATAGGGGTACATATATCTTTTGAATTAGTGTTTTTGTGTTCTTTGGATAAATACCCAAAAGTTGAATTTCTGGATCATATGGCATTTCTATTTTTAATTTTTTTGATGAGTTTCCATACAGTTTGCCATAGTGGTTGCACCAGTTTACATTTCCTCCAGCAGTGTATAAGAGTTCTCTTTTCTGCACATCATCTCCAACACTTCTTATTTCTTGTCTTTCTTTTTAAAGATTGGCATGTGAGCTAACGTCTGTTGCCAACCTACTTTTTTTTCCCTTTTTCTTCTTCCCAAAACTTGCCCATACATGGTTGTATATTCTAGTTGTAGATCCTTCTAGTTGTGCTATGTGGGATCCTGCCTCAGCACGGCGTGATGAGCAGTGCCATGTTTGCACCCAGGATCTGAACCAGTAAAACCCTGGGTTGCTGAAGTGGAGCACGTGAACTTACAGGGCTGACTCCTCTTGTCTTTTTAATCATAGCCATTATGACAGATGAAAGGTAGTATCTCACTGTGGTTTCAATTTTCATTTCCCTAATAATTAAAGATGTTGAACGTCTTTTCATGTGTCTGATGGTCACCTGTATATCTTCTTTGGAAAAATGTCCTTTGAGATCCTCTGCCCATTTTTTAATTGGGTTAATATAGTTTTTTTGCTGTTTAGTAGTACTAGTTCTTTAAGTATTTTGGAAATTAACTTCATATCTGATATATGATTTGCAAATATTTTCTGCCACTTGGTGGATTGTTTTTCCATTTTGTTGATGGTTTCTTTTAGCATGAAGATTTTTGAGTTTGATGAAGTCCAATTTGTGTTTTTCTTTTGTTTCCCTAGCCTGAGGAGACATGATATTCAAAAAGATACTGCTAAAACTAATGTTAAAGTGTGTACTACCTATCTTTTCTTCTAGGATTTTTATGGTTTCAGGTCTTATATTCAAGTCTTTGATCCATTTTAAGTTAATTTTTATGTCTGGTGTAAGATAATGGACTACTTTCCTTCTTTTCCATGTGGCTGTCCAGTTTTCCAAATACCATTTATTGAAGATACTTTGCTTTCTCCATTGTATGTTCTTGACTCCTTTGTGAAAGATTAGCTTTCCATAGATGTGTGGCTTTATTTATAGTCTCTCAAGTCTGTTCCATTGATGTGAATATTTGTTTTTCTGCCTATTTTGATTACTATAGCTTTGTAGTATACTTTGAAATTAGGGAGTGTGATCCCTCCAGCTATGTTCTTTTCTCTCAGATTGCTTCAGGTGCAATTTTTATTTTTAAAAAGGTCAAAGAAAGATTATCTCTCAGGTACAGATATTGAGGCAGTTCAGGAAGGGAACAGAGAGTTTTTAACATCAGCTGATATTTTTCATAACAAATGTTCACTATATTTTTTAGGCTTGCACATATACATTTTCTATAGTTTGTAATGTGTGATGTATTTTAAAGTAAAAAGCAAAATTAAATGGTGAGCTTACTAGTATTTCTCACTTTATATTTACATATTATTTTTTAATATTTAACCATCCTAGCGATAGTCAAAAAAGACAATTTTTGACGATGGGCAAAAATGGAAAAAAACTATGATAATGTTTGTTTAATATGGAATGACTAAATACAGGTCACAAATAAAATTATTTCTAGAACTTCATCTACTTTAACATTTATTTAAATGTCAGAATTTTTTTCTTGCACATTTCTTCTTTTTCTTAAAAGAATCCTTTCCACCAGTTATCTTGATTTATTCTTTAATTTCTTTCAAATAGGATACAGAACTAGTAGAATTACTTCAGATTAATAATGTAACATCAACTGAGAAGAAATGTGCACTAACAAATGTGAAGAAAGTGTGATAAAAATGCTTAAAATATTCCTTATGAAGTAATTTTGGTTGCTATGTTGTCCACACTTTATAACTTACTGTGTTTTATGTTTCTTGTTTTGTGTTTAGCACTATTCTAAACACCAAACTTGAAGGAAGAAACAAAAAAGAGGGGCTTATGTTGTAATAGGGGAAACAGACTATAAGTAATAAACATATTAAAAAGATAAATTATATAGTATGTTAAGGGTGCAGTGGTATGAAAAAATAGAAAAGGTAATGTGAGGGAAGAGGAAAACATAGATTTGGTATTAGAAAAGACTTCACTGAGATGATATTTTGGCAATAATTTAATCATGAGGAAGTGAAGAAGGAAACACTTAAAGAAATAACATACTAGGTAGAGACAACAAGGAAAGGCAAAAGCCATAGAGGAGTAATCATTGATAAATTATTCTAATTATATTTACTTGTACATTTACCCTCAGTCTACTCAGTATTTATTGATAAGCTCCCCTGCTGGCCAGCCATGATCAATCCTTAAAAGACAAATAAGGACCTTTTCCTCATAGGACTTGAATTTTATGAGTGGACATAAAAACACAAAAAATGAGGTACTAACAAAGGAAATGTTCTATTGAAATGTGAGAAGTCTCTTTAATAGACTAGTGGAATGAAATGACAGAAAATGGGGTCAGTGTTATGGGTGGAACTTGTACTTGTCAAGGAAAGTTTTAGAAGGAGAAAATATTTGAGTAGGAATCAGAAAGGAAAAAAAGCCTTCTTGGTAGAGGAAAGGATCTGGGAGCAGGAAATATAGGAAAAAAGGAAGTGTGTAGGGCTTCAGCCAGGAAATAACAGATAAGTACAAGAATGTGAAGCCTTTGGGACTAGAATATATTAAGTGAAGAAGAGAATGTTCACAACCAATTTAGAGAGATTAAGCATCTAGAGAGTTTATGGGTTAATAGTAACAAAATTTTGTTGAAAAACATATTTAAACATTTCCCATTTTGAAATAAATTCAGATTTAGTGAGAGTTGTATAAAAATTGTACACATTTTCAGGATACTCTTTATCCAGTTTTCCTAATATCTTATTTAATTTAATATCTTATTTTACCAATAATAGGATATTAACATTGAAACAATACTACTAACTAATCTATACATCTTTTTCATATTTAGCCCTAAGGCACTTTTCTTGGTCAAGTATCCAATCTAGAATTCAATGCTGCATGTGTTGTTTCCTTTTTCTTCTTTATTCTTAGGTAATTCCTAGAGTCTTTTTATCATAACTTAGAAACTGGCCATTTAATTTGTAGAATGAACCTCAATTTGGGATTGTCTGGTGTTTCTTCTTATTTTTAGGTGATGCATTTCAGGCAATTTACTATTTTATTTTAATTTATTACTTTTATATTATTTATTATTTTTATTTATTTTATTTTATTTTAGGCAAATCACTATTCTGAAGTGATGGACCCTTCTCAGTGCATCATATTAAGGAGAACGTAATATTGATATGTCTCATATACTAGTGATGTCAGCTTTGAACACTTGATTAGAGTGTGTCTCCATGTTCTTCCTATAGTAAAACTACTCTCTGTTTGCAAATTTTAAATATCAAGGAAAATACTTTTAAACTATGCCAAAATCTCACTTTTCATAGTACTTTTCCCCACCAATATTGGCATTCATCTGATTCTGGTTGTCAGTGATCATTATTGTGTTTTTTGTCAATTGGTGTCTTTGTATTTCCTTCATTCCTTCTAAATATATTAACTGGAATCATAGTGAAATGAAGAGCATTCCCTGATTAATTTATATTTTTTATTTAGTTATGTCTATTAACATGGATTCAGGAATATTTATTTGTTCTGTGAATAATAATCAATCATAAATCACAATCAATCATTAATATTACTTTACTATTCAAATTGTCACATGTTTGGCTGGTGTGAGACACTTAAATCTTGCTCCAATGTCTTTTTAAGTCTTTCTAATGAGATCATCATTTTGAACACTTACTTAGTTTCTTTACTCAAAAAATACTCCAGATCTATAATATAACCATCCATTTCTCCATAGAACTATGGTTCCTTTTTCTGAAAATGACATTTAGAAACATGAATCTGAACACTATGTATGCTCATTAGTAATACTAATATTATTGCTTCCAACCTCTCTCTGTAGAAAGTGTAAGGATACATTTTCTATACATGAAAACACATCTATATATTTATATTTATTTAATACTATAAGTTAAAATTGATACCTCTCATCCCAATACTCATTAAAGTCTTCCCCCTTTCTTTAGTCAAGGAACCAGTTTCCTTTTATTCACAATATATTTACTAAACTGTTCAGCCTTAAAATACGCATTAAGTAGTTTTGCAATTGTTAACCTGTATTCTTCTGGAAAGATAAATCTACAGGAGAGAGACGTCAACATGATAGTGGAGTGAGGTCTCCCAGTGATCTCTCCCCTCCACTATACAAGAAAAAAGACATTTGTACTCCAACAGAGAACATCCAAACACAACACAAAAGACATCTGAGAGACCCACGCAGCCATATGACAGAGAGTGGAGAGGCATGAGCCCCCCCAGAGGAGATGGAATGGGGTAGGAGAAAACTTTGCTCCCTCCCCAAAAGATTGCAATCTGGGACTGTGCATGGCTTATGGGAGGGAAGTAAGAGGGGAGACACTTGTTTGTGGGTACATCAAAGATCCCCAAGGGAAAAGCTCCTAGTGAAGTGAAAACTAACGCAGGGGTGACCTCATCAAGCCAACACCCCAGGAGAGCAGATGGTGAGAGCAGTGAAACTAAGCCCTTAAGAGCACACAGAAGAAACTGCCCTTCCCTGCACCTGCCCAGCAATGGCTCCAGTGCCTGGGATCTCGGCTGAGGGCAGAGGGCTCAGAACACACAGTTCTCGAACCCTACCCAGTAGCAACAAGTGGTAACTGAGAACAAATAACACCAGGCTGTGAAAGAACAAAGCCACACCTTCTAGCAGTATCAAAAATTATATTAAATATCCAGAAGGAAAGCAACGAGTACCTAGAATCTAGTCCTGAAGACACAGAAATATGGAATCTAAATGACAGAGAATTCAAAATAGCTATCATCAAAAAACTCAACAAGTTAAAAGAGAATGAAGAGAAGCAATTTAACAAGTTCAGGAGCTACTTCACAAAAGAGATTGGAACTATAAAGAGGAATATAATTTCCGTCAGAAATATTGGAGATGAAAGACACAATCAATGAGATAAAACAAGTTATGGATTCCCTGAACACTCAAGTGGGTATCATAGAGGGATAAGTCAGCGTGATTGAGGATAAACATACTGAAAGGCTCCAGATAGCGAAGGAGAGAGAACTAAGACTATAAAGAAATGAAGAAAATCTCTGAGAAATATCCAACTCAATTAGGAAATGCAATGTAAGAATTATGGGTATTCAAGAGGGAGAAGAGGAGAATGGAGCAGAAAGCGTGTTCAAAGAAATAATAGCAGAGAACTTGCCAAACCCAGGGAAAGAGATGGAAATCCATGTGGAAGAAGCTACGAGATCTCCTAAATATCTCCATGTAAAAAGACCTACTGCAAGGCATATAGTAGTGAAACTGGTAAAAGTAAATGACAAAAAAAAAAAAAAAATACTAAGGGCAGCAAGGCAGTAGAAAATAACCTACAAAGGGACCCCTATCAGGCTTTCAGTAAATTTCTCTGCAGAAACCTTACAGGCTGGGAGAGTCTGGAATGACATATCCAAATCTTTCAAGGACAAAAACTTTCAGCCAAGAATACTTTATCCAGCAAAAATATCCTCCAGATATGATGGAGAAATAAAAAGCTCCCGAGAAAAATAAAAGCTAAATGAGTTCATTTCCACAAGACCCCTACTACAAGAAATTCTCAAGAAGCCACTCATGCCTGAAACAAAAATAAGAAAGGGCCTACAAAGCATGGAGTAGGCAGATAAATAGGTAGACAAAATCAGAAAATTGTAGCTATACATCAGAACAGGTTAGCAAATACTCAAGTAAAACCTTAAAGATAAAGGGAAGGAAAAGAGTTGATCTTGTCATTTTAACACCAAACTCATAACACAAGATGGAATAAGATGTGAGAAAAACAACTTAGGAGGGGAAGAGGAAAGGGAATTAATTGGTTTAGTCTAGGAACCAAAAGGCTGTCAGAAAATGGACTATCCTATCTATGAGATTTTGAATACAAACATCACAGTAACCACTAAACAAAAAAGCAGAACAGAGACACAAATAATAAATAAGGAGGAAGCAAAAACAACATAAAAAGCTACATAACTCAATTGGTAGACTGAAACACATGGGGCAAGAAACAATGAAAATGTAGGATAACCAGAAAACAAGTGATAAAATGGCAGCATTAAGCCCTTATATTATCAATAATCACACTAAAAATAAATGAATTGAATTATCCAATAAAAAGACACGGAGTGGTAAGATGGACCGAATAATATGGTGCCTCCTAGACACACACCTCAGCTCCAACAATAAACACAGGCTCAGAGTAAAGGGATAGAAGATGGTACCCAAATCTAATGGCAATCTAAAGAAAGCAGGTGTCATAAGATGTATATCAGACAAAGTAGACTTCAATAGAAGACAAGTAAAGAGAGACAAATAGGCAGTATACATGATAAAAGATACTCCACCAAGAAGACATGGCACTTATAAATATCTATGCACCCAACACAGGAGCACCAAAGTACATAAAGCAACTATTAACAAACCTAAAAGAAGATGTCAATAACAACACAATGATAGCAGGAGACCTCAACACTCCACTCACATCAATGCATAGATCAGCCAGACTGAAAAGAAAAAAGAAACAGTGTAATTAAATGAAAAGCTAGATCAGTTAGACTGAATAGACATATATAGAACGCTCCATCCAAAAACAGCAGAATACACATTCTTCTCAAGTGTACACAGAACATTCTCAAGGATAGATCATATGTTAAGAAACAAGGCAAAACTCAATAAATTTAAGAAAATTGAAATAATAACAAGCATTTTTTCCAATCACAATGCTGTGGAGCTAGAAATTAATTATGAGGAAAAAAAAGCTGAGGAAGGGACAAATATGTGGAGAATAAACAACATGTTATTGAACAAGCAATGGATCATTGAAGAAATTGAAAGAGAAATAAAAAAAAATATCTGGAGACAAATTAAAATGAAAACATACCCTACCAACTCATATGGTATGCATGATAACTAGTACTAAGAGGGAAATTCATCACAATACAGGCTCACCTTAGCAAATAAGGAAGATACCAAATAAGCATTCTCCAACCACACCTAACTAAATTAGGAAAAGAACAAACACAGCCCAAAGTCAGCAGAAGGAGTGAAATAATAAAAATCAGAGCAGAAATAAATGCAATTGTAACCAAAAAGGCAGTAGAAAGAATCAATGAAAGAAACAGCTAGATCTTTGAGAAGATAAACAAAACTGGCAAGTCCTTAGCTAGACTTACAAAGAAAAAAGGAGAGAAAGCTCAGATAAACAAAACTAGAAATGAAAGAGGAGAAATAGCAATGGATACCAAAGAAATACAAAGAATTATAAGAGAATACTATGAAAAGCTATATGCCAACAAAATGGACCACCTAGAAGAAATGGTTAAATTCTTAGACTCTTACAATCTCCTAAAGCTGGATCAAGAAGGAATAGGTAATCTGAATAGACCAGTCACAAGTAATGATATTGAAACAGTAATCAAAAGCATCACAAAAAAAATAAAAGGCCAGGACAAGCTTCTTCCCAGAGAATTCTATCAAAATTTCAGAGAGGATTTAATATGTGTCCTTCTCAAGCTATTCCAAAAAGTAAGGGAAGATGGAGTGCTTCCTAAGACATTCTATGAGGTCAACATCACTCTGATGCCAAAGCCTGACGTGGGCAACATAGAAAAGGAAAATGACAGGCCAAAATCATAGATGAACAAAGATGCAAAAATCCTCAACAAAATATTGGCAAACTAAATATAGCAATACACCAAAAAGCTCAAACATCATGATCAAGTGGGATTTATACCAGGGACATAGGGTTGGATCAACTTCCACAAATTAATCAATGTGATACACCACATTAACAAAATGAGGAATAAAAATGTCATAATCATCTCAATAGATGCAGAGAAAGCATTTGACAAGATCCAAAAGCCATTTGTGATAAAAAACTCCTAAGGAAAAGGGGATAGAAGGAATTACCTCAACATCATAATGGCCACATATGACAAAACCACAGGCAACATCATACTCAATGGGGAAAAATTGAATGCCATCTGTCTGAGAAGAGGAACAAGACAAGGATGCCCCCTATCACCACTCTTATTCAACATAGTTCTGGAGGTTTTAGCCAGAGCAATCAGGCAAGAGAAAAGAATAAAAGGAATCCGGATAGGGAATGAAGAAGTGAAACTCTCACTGTTTGCAGATTACATGATCTTATATACGGAAAACCCTAAAGAATCTATCAAAAAACTATTAGAAATAATTGACAAGTATAGTAAAGTTGCAGAGTACAAAATTAGCTTACAAAAATCAGTTGCATTTCTATACTCTAATAACAGACTTACAGAAAGAGAACTCAAGAATAAATTTCCATTTACAATCACAGCAAAAAGAATCAAATACCTAGGAATAATAAACGTAACCAAGGAAATAAAGGACTTATCCAATGAAAACTATAGGACATTATTGAAAGAAATAGATGATGACAAAATGAGATAGAAAGAGATTTCATGCACATGGATTGAAAGAATAGAAATAGTTAAAAATGTCCATACTACCCAAAGCAATCTACAGATTTAATACAATCCAAATTAGAATCCCAATAACATTCTTCATGGAAGTAGAACATAGACTCCTAAAATTCATATGAGCCAACCCAAGATCCCGGATTTTTAACGCAATCCTGAGAAAAAAGAACAAAGCTGGAGGCATCACAATCCCTGACTTCAGAATTTATTGCAAAGCTGTAGTAATTAAAACAGCATGGTACTGGTACAAAAACAGACGGAATTCCAGAAATAAAACTGCACATGTACTGACAGCTAATCTTTGACAAAAGTGTTAAGAACTTAATAATGCAGAAAAGACAGTCTCCTAAATAACTGGTTTTGGGAAAGCTGGATAACCACTTGAAAATTAACAACAGTCGAATATTATCTCATGCGAAACACAGAAATAAACTCAAAATGGATCAAAGGCTCAAGATAAGTGCTGAAAGCATAAAATTCCTGGAAGATAATATAGGTAGTTCACTCTTTGACATCAAACTTAAAAGGATGTTTTCGAATACCATGTCTTCTCAGACAATGGAAACAAAAGAAATAAATAAACAAGTGGGACTTCATAAGACTAAAGAGTTTCTGCAAGCAAAAGAAACTAGGATCAAAACAAAAAGAAAATCCACCAATTGGGAGAAAATATTTGCAAATCATATACCTAACAAGAGGCTAATCTCCATAATATATAAGGAACTCACAGAAATGAACAACAAAAAAAAAAACAGCCAGATCAATAAATGGACAGAGGATATGAACAGATATTTTTCCAAAGAAGATACACAGATGGCCAATAATCATATGAAAACATATTCAACATCACTAATCATCAGGGAAATGCAGATCAAAATTACACTAAGATACCATTAATACCTGTTAAAATGGGTACAATCACTAAAACTAAAAATAAATATTGGCGAGGGTGTGAAGAGAAGGGAACCCTCTTACACTGCTGGTGGGAAGGCAAACTGGTGCAGCCATTATGGAAAATAGTATGGAGATTCTTCAAAAAACTAAAATAGAAATACCATATGACCTGTAATCCCACTACTGGGTATCTACTCAAACAGCTTGAAATCAACAATCCAAAGTAACATGTATACAGCTATGTTCATTGCAGCACTATTCACAATAGCCAATGCATGGAAACAATCCAAGTGCCTATCAACAAATAACTGGATAAAGAAGATGCAGTATGTATACAAAGGAATACTACTCAGCCGGGAAAAGAGACAAATTCATCCCATTTGCAGCAACGTGGATGGACCTTGAGTGTATTAGGCTAAGTGAAATAAGCCAGACTGAGACAGAGAACCACCAGATATTCTCACTCATATCTGGAAATATAAACAATCACATGGACTAAGAAAACAGTTCAGTGGTTACCAGGGGAAGAAGGGTAGGGGGTGAGCAGTTATGTGGTGACATACAAAATATAACGTACAACTGAAATTTCACTTTGATGTAAACTATTATGAACTCAATAAAAAATAAATCTACCAATTTACAGGATTACCAATTTATAGATTTTAAGATGATAAAATTTATAATCTTCCCTAAAGTGTTTTCTATCTTTAACCTTTAAGCATACAGTTAAAATATTGTTTTCAAAACCTACTTAATTAATTCTTTTCTCATTTCATCCTCTTCTGTGTGATCCTGTTATTCACTTGTAATAGCTATTTTTAGTTTGCTCTATTTGCAGTGTAATTTGTTTCCCACTACTTATCTTTGATTAAAATTTTTTTTCAGAACAGTAACATGATTCTATAAGTCAGAACTATACAGATTTTTATATAGAGCTGCACAGTTCAGACATTTAGAATCATGCTAGTGTTAAAGCACTGAGAAGATAATTAGCAATATTTTATTGCCTACTTGAAATTCGCTGAGGATAGATCTTAAGTGTTTTCAGCACACACAAACACAAAGTTACTCTAAGCCACATAAAGAAGAAACAGTTACCCAGCAAATGTTTGGCTTTGTAGCAAAGAAGATGGAGCGCATAGCTGTCAGCTGGGCAGCCAATGGTGCCTACTACAAATGCCAATTATGGGCAAAATGACATTGGATAGAAAATATATCAGTAATCTTTTTTCAGGAGTATCATTAATCAGTAAAGGAAATGGCCATGATGTCATTTGAGACAAACTGTAATTTTTTTTAATTGAGGTAAAATTGACATAAACTATTGCGTTAGTTTCACATGGACAACTTAGTGACATTTGTATACATTACAAATCAGCCACCACGATAACTCTAGTTACCATCTACAACCTTACAAAGTTAACACAGTATTATTGACTATTTTCTCCTTGCTGTATATTATCCTCATGACTTATTTTATACCTGGAAGTTTGAACTTAATTTCCTTCACCCATTTCAGCTCTCTCCTCCTCTCTGGCCACCACAAGTCTGTTCTGTCTGAGTCTGGGTTTTCTTTTGTTTCATTTGTTTGTTTTGTTTTTCAGATTCTACATATAAATAAAATCATACATATTTGTCGTTCTTTGTCTGACTTATTTCACTTAGCATAATGTCTTCAGGTTCCATCCATGTTGTCACAAATGGCAATATTTCATTTTTTATGGCTGAATAGTATTCCATTGTAGATACCAAATCTTCTTTATCTGTTCATCCATTGATGGACACCTAGATTGTTTCCACATCTTGGCCATTGTAAATAATACTACAATGAACATAGGAGTGTATGTATCTTTTTGAATTCTTGTTTTAGTTTTCTCTGGATAGATACCCAATAGTGGAATTTCTGGATCATATGGTTGTATTTTGTTATCTTTTGAGGAACTTTCATACTGTTTTCCACAGTGGCTATACCAATTCACAGTCCCTCAAATAGTGCATAAGAATTCCTTTTTCTCACATCCTTGCCTACCCTTGTTAATTCTTATATTTTTGATAACAGCCATTCTGACAGGTGTAAGGTGATATCTCATTGTGGTTTGGATTTGCATTTCCCTGATGATTAGTGATGTTGATCATCTTTTCCTGTACCTATTGGCTATCATATGTCCTCTTTGGAAAACTGTCTATTCAGATCCTCTGCCATTTTTTAAATCAGATTTTTGCTTTGTTTTTAAGCTGTATGTGTTCTTTATATATTTTAGATATTAATTCATTATTAATATATGATTGCAAATATCTTCTCCCATTCATTAGGTTGCCTTTTCATTTCATTGATGGTTTCCTCTGCTGTCCATAAGGTGTCATCCTATTTGTTTATTTTTGCTTTTGTTTCTCTTGCCTTTTCAGTCAGGTCTAAAAAACTTTGCTAAGACTGATGACAAATAAATTTCTTCCTATGTTTTCTAATGGATGTTTTATGCTTTCAGGTCTTACATTCAAGTGCTTAATACATTTTGAGTTGATTTTTGTATAGTATATAAGATAGTGGTCCAGTATCATTCTTTTGCATGTGGCTGTTCAGTTTTCCCAGCACCATTTATTAAAGAGACTGTTTTTTTTTTTTTCCACTGTATATTCTTGGCCATTGGTATAAATTAATTGGACATACATATGTGGATGTACTACTCTACTTTGATCCATTGATCCGTATGTCTACTTTTATGCCAATATCATACTGTTTTGACTCCTATAGCTTCGTAGGTTGAAATCAAAGCGTGGGATATCTGGAGCTTTGTTCTTTCTTAAGAATACTACTCCTATTTAGGTCTTTTGTAATTCCATACAAATTTTAGAATTATTTTCCTATTTCTGTGAAAAATGACATTGGGATTTTGATTACATTGAAAATGTATATTTCTTTAGGATTTTGATATAGATTACATTGAATCTGTATATTGCTTTAGTAGTATGGACATTCTTTTTAAAGATTTTATTTTTTCTCCCCAAAGCCCCCCGTTACATAGTTGTATATTCTTCGTTGTGGTTCCTTCTAGTTGTGGCATGTGTGACGCTGCTTCAGCGTGGTTTGATGAGCAGTGCCATGTCTGCGCCCAGAATTTGAACCAACGAAACACTGCGCCGCCTGCAGCGTAGCGCAGGAACTTAACCACACGCCACGGGGCCAGCCCCGGTAGTATGGACATTTTAAGAGAGTTAATTAGTTCAGTCCATAAGGATGGATATGTTTTAATTTATTCGTGTCCTCTTCAATTTCTTTCATCAATGTCTTATAGTTTTTGGAGTAAAAGGCTTTCACTGTCTTGATTAAATTTATTCCTGGGTGTTTTATTCTTTTTGTTACAATTGTAAATAGGATTGTATTTTTGACTTCTCTTTCTAGGCTATTGCTAGTGTACAGAAATGCAATTGATTTTGTATGTTGATTTTGTACCCTGCAACTTTACATATTTGTTAATTATTTTCTATAATTTTGTGGTGGAGTCTTTAAGGTTTTCCATGTATATATATATACATATATATATATATATATATATATGTATATATATATGTAGTATCATGTCATCTGCAAATGGTGATAGTAAAACTGTCACTAATCGTTTTTTTTTCCTTTTAGTTCTTTTTCTGGCCTGATTGCTCTTGCTAGAACTTCCCATACTATGTTGAATAAGTATGGTGAGAGTGGACATCCTTGTCTTGTGCCTGATCTTAGAGGAAAAGTTTTCAGCTTTTCACTGTTGAGTGTATTAGCTGGAGGCAAAATTCTTCACAGAAACAATATAGTTGGATCTCTCTGTCCCAGCTGGCAGCAGGAGAAATTCCAAGTAGATTATATGATTAAATGTGAAAACTTCACTCCTACTAAATGAACAATTTGGAGTACTCTATTTCAATTTTGGAGTAGGAAAAGCCTTTCTAATTGTGATGTAAAATCAAGAAGCTATAAAGAGAAAAAAATTCAGCATGGAATTAAAACATGAGAGGCAAAGACAAAAGATAATCGGTTAACTGTAGAGTTGAGAGAGAGAACATTATAACATATCACACATGGTAAGCTAATCTCGCAATTGTACAAGAACTACTAGAAATCAACAAGATAAATGTCATTAACATTTAGAATAACACCAATGATAGGAAATATAAAAACATCTAATTCACAAGACAAAATGCCTATAAATGTTCCTTAAACATATGAAAAGTTGTACAATTCAACCCAATTCATATTAAGAAAAATGAAAGTTAAAACTATCCTGAAATATCATTTTTTAGCTATCTGATTGCCAGGATACCCAGAAGTTTGATAATACTCTATTGGCAAGATTGTAAGGGGAAGAGTCGCCCTCATAAAGAGCTAGAGAGAGTATAAATTGGTATAACTCCTGATTAGCATAACACCTACAGATGGTAATTTGGCAGTATGTGTTAAATGCATATACACTTAGTGGATTCTACAGATTCTACATTTCTTCAAATCTATTATATTGCATTGAAAAAGATTTTGCACGACTAATATTTAACTGGAACATACGCATAAGACCCTACAGGCCAGTTCATGGCCAGTATCTATCCTACAAGGTTGTTGTCTACAATGTACTTGAATTTGAAAATTTTACATTTTACTCCTTTAGGTATTTAGAAGTCAAGTTTTTCTAGAAAAGCACTGGAAATAATCCAATAGTCTACCAAAGTGGACTAGTTAAATAGATTATGGTTATCCATTGAATGGAAAAACATGCAGCTGTACATAAGAATGAGTACATATCTATATATACTGATACAAAAGATTTCTAACACCTAAGATTGTTTTAAAAAATGCAAGGTCCTGATCAGCATGCATATTACCCCAATTAATTTTGTGTAAAAAGAAGGGAAAAATAAGCATCATTAATTTATCAAAAAATAAGCATAATTGCATTTGTTTACAAAAAAATAAGCTCTGAAGGAAATACAAGAAAATAATAACAGTGGTTACCTGTATTGTGGGGCTGGAAAACTGGGATGATGGAAGATCAAGATAAGAGGAAAATTTTTGACTTTATATCATTTATTTTTCCTTTTTTCTTCAACGTGTTATTTATTAAAAAGTTTAAATAAAACATTTAAAATCAATGAAGTGAGGAAGGGAGAGAAGAGAAGGAAGGGAGGAAACAGTTAATTAAGTAATTATGTGGAATAATGACATCAAAATGGAAATGTAGGAGACTCCAGCCTCCATCTCCCAGACAAAGACCAACAATTAGATGGCTATCAACAGACAAAAACACCTCTGGGAGATCTGTAGTCTGCTTATGGAACTTCAGCAAAATAGTGGAACATGAACCTGAGAGTAACTGCTCAAGAAGAGAAAAGATAGCTTCATCTTGTCTGCATCATCACATCACCCAAGCTGGCATTGCTCAGCCCCAAGAGAAAACTTCCCATTGAAGAAAATTCTCTGCCCGGAAAATGGCAGCAGGATGAGGAACCATCTGCCCAGCCTTTTTGGATAAACAAGCAGATTCTGCAACTGAAGAAATCAATACCCGGTACACTCGCCACAGACCCTCTACAGATTTCCCAGATTTTATTCTACAATCATTCATGTTTGCTGATACCACCTACCTGAGTCATTCACTGCTCCCTTGCTCTCCCTTACCACCCACACACCTGACACACACATAACAGAGCCCAGGAACCACAACAGCAGCAATCCTAGGCCTCACTAGCTGTTTGAGTGGAATATGCTACCTTAGAGCCCTGTAGCTGACTCCTACCACTTTGAACACAGTCCAGCTCTGTGCTTACATGCTACTTTCTGATCCCTGTCACCAGACTCCACTACAGTGCACATGCTCAGGGTAGATATTACAGCTATGAGAGAGCACAGCCAGAGAGCAGAGCCAAGTCTCTGGCTGTTTGTGGGTCTGGATCAGGCCCTCTCTTCTGTACTGGACTGAACCACTGTGCTTACTTGTGGCTAGCCCCTCCAGTTATGAACTTGCATGCCCACAGACTAGCCCCTGTCACCAGCCTGCACCCATGGTGAATTTCAGCAACCATGGTAGTGCATGCCACTAGCCAGGGTACTTGTAAATACCAATGAGTCCCTAGTTGGCTCCAGCCCTTTTGCTGCCTGCACTAGTCCTCACTACTATGTGTGTCTACAGTTGGCTCCTGCCACTCAACAGACATCTGCAGGTGGCCCTTACAGCTGAATGTGTGCATGTTACTGGCTGTGGTAACCACTCCTGAACAACCAGTGGTTTGAAGAAGAAATCAAATAGGAAATTTTAAAAAATATCTCAAAACAAATAAAAATGGAAACACAACATAGGAAAAACTGAGATGCTGAAAAGCAGTTCTAATGAGAAGTTTATAGTGATAAATAACTACATTAAGAGAAATGAAAAATCTCAAACAACCTAATTTTATACCTCAAGGATTGAGAAAACAAAAACTAAGCCAAAAGTTAGGAAAAGAAAGAAATAATAAAGATGAGGCTGGAAATACATGAAACAGACAGAAGGAAAACAATAAGAAACATTAATAAAACTAAGATTTATTTTTTGAAGGTAAACAAAATTCACCAATATTTACCTAGACTAGGAGAAAGAGAAAGATTAAATTAAAAAAATCAGATATGAAAGAAAAGATATTACAGCTAATAGCATAGAAACACAAGAAATGATAAGATACTACTGAAGACAATTATACACCAACAAACTGTATAACTCAGAATACATGAATAAACTTCTAGAACCATACAACCTACCAAGACTAATCATAAAGAGAAAATCTAAACAAAACAATGAAAATTAGAGATTGAATCATTAAGTAAAAGCCTACCTACAAAAAAAGCCAAGAACAGGATAGTTTCACTGGTGAATTCTGCCAAATATTTGCAAAACAATTAATGCCAGTTCTTCCCAACTCTTAAAAAAACTGAAGAAAAGAATCATTCTCAAACATGTTTTATGAAGCTAGCATTCTTCTAATACCAAAATTAGCTAAGGACACTTACAGTTCAATATCCCTGATAAAAATAGATGCAAAAACTCAACAAAATATTAGCAAAGCAAATTCAACAGCATTTTAAAAAGGACCAGACAACATGATCAGGTGGAATTTATCCTTGGCGTGCAGGATATTTCAACATATGCAAATCAATGAATGTCACTCACCACATTAACAGAATGAAACATAAAATCACATGATCATCTCAATAGATGCATAAAAAGTATTTGATAAAATATAATATCTATGTTTCATATTAAAAACTCGGCAGACTGGGTATAAAAGGAACACAATAAAGGCCATATATGACAAGCCCATGACTAAAATCATACTCAATGGTATACTCAAAAGGCTGAATGCTTCTCCATAAGATTAGGAACAAGACAAGGGTGTCCATTCACATCACTCTTATTCTATATAGTATTGGAAATACTAGACAGAGCAGGCAGGCAAAGAAAAGAAATAAAAGGCACCCAGATCAAAAAGGAAGAAGAGAAAATGTCTCTGCATGTGACATGATCTTATACACTGAAAATCAAAGACAACTAAAGACTGGTAGAAATAATGAGTTCAGTAGAGTTGAGGGATATAAAACCATCATATAGAAATCAATTGCATTTGTTTACACGAACAATGAAATATCTGAAAAAGAATCATGTTCACAATAGCATCAAAATAAATAAAATTCTTGGGAATAATTTTAACTCAGGAGGTAAAAGATCTGCACACTGAAAACTATAGGATTCTGATGAAAGAATCTGAGGAAGAGAGAATAAATGGAAAGATATCATGAGCTGATGGATGGAAGATGAAATATTGTTAAAATATCCATGCTACTCAAAGCTATCCCTAGACCCAATGCAATTGGTATCAAAATTACAATGGAAATTTTCACAGAAATAGAAAAAACAAATATAAAATTGGTAGGAACTGCAAAACACCCTGAACAGCGAAAGATATACTAAGCAAGAACAAAGTTGGCGTTGTCACACTTTCTGATTTCAAACTATACTACGAAGATATAATAATAAAAATAGTATAGTACTGGCATGAAAACTGACACATAGATCAACATAAGACATTTGAGAGCCCAGAAATAAACCCTCACATATGTGGCCCACTGGTATTTGACTAATGGAACCAAGAATATGCAATGAGAAAGGATATCCTCTATACAAATCAATTTGGTGAAACAGGATAAGAACATAGAGAAGAGAGAAACTGGATCCCTATCTTACATCACTCACAAAAATTAACTCAAAATAGATTAAAGACTTAAGCACAAGAACTGAAACTGTAAAACTCTTAGAAGAAAACATAGAAAAGCAGCTTGAGATTGGTCTTCACAATGATCTTTTTTGGATATAACACCAAAAGCACAAAAGAAAAATCAACAAGTAGGGCTATGTCAAACTAAAAAGCTTATGCACACAAAATAAATAATCAACAAAATGAAAAGGTAAACCATGGAATGAGAGAAAATATTTACAAATCATGTGTCTAAGAAGGAGTTAATATCTAAAATATATGAAGAACTGACATCACTCAATAACAAAAAAAACAAAAAATCTCATTAAACAATTGGCAGAGGAACTGGATACATTTTTTTTCTGAAGAAGACATACAAATGGCCAACAATATATGAAATCATAAGGACTAAAAATCACTAATCACAATGATTAGTGCACAATGGGAAATGCACAGTGAGATTTTACTTCAAACTTGTGAGAATGACTGTCACCAAAAAGACAAGAGATAACGAGTATTGACAAGGATGCAGTGAAAAGGGAACCCTTGTACACTGTGAGTGGGAAGGTAACCTGGCACAAGAACTACAGAAAACTGTATGGAGATCTCTCAATAAATTAAAAATAGAACCTCCATATGATCTAGCAATCCAACGTCTGGGTGTATATCCAAAGGAAATGAAAATGAGATCTAGAAGAGACATCTGTACTCCCATTTTCACTTCAGCATTATTCACAATAGCCAAGACATGGAAAAAATCTAAATGCCTGTCAATGAATGAATAGATAAAGAAGAATGGAGATATATATATGAATATTATTTAGTCCTGAGACAAAAGGAAATCTTGCCATTTCAATCAGATGGATGACCTTTGAGGGCACTATGCTAAGTGAAATAAGTCAGGGGACAAATAACTGTAGCATATCACTTATATTTGTAAACTACAAAGGCCAAACGTACAGAAACAGAGCATAGAATGGTGCTTAGCACAAGCTGGGAGGTTGGAAAAATAGGGAGAAGTTGGTCAAAGTGTGAAAACTCAGAAGATAAATAACTCCACTTTTTATTTTCTACATGATTTAACACACTAATACATTAAAAAAATACTTACTAGTCTAAAAGCTAGCATACCCATCACTTTGGTTTGTAATTCTCCCCCGTCACCTAGTTTTTACCTAATTTGAAATTCATGCATTCACAGACATATTACGTTATGATTTTTGGCATAAAATGTATAAAGATATAAGTTAGACATCAACCATTGAAGAAGGTGAGGATGTAAATTGTAAACAGTTTCTGTATGTTATTTAAATATTCTAGCCTAAATTCAAATTGGTGTTTGGCATTAAGATATCAAACATAATCCCCATGGTAATCACAATGAAAGAAACTATAGTCTGTACACAGAAGGAAATGAGGAAAGAATTTAAACATTTCACTACCAAAAACAAAATCAACCAAGGGGCCAGCCTAGTGGTGTAGTGGTTAAGTTTGTGCACTCCACTTTGGTGGCCCAGAGTTCACAGGTTTGGATCTTGGGCATGGACCTACAAACCACTCACAGTGCCACGCTGTGTCATCATGCCACACACGAAACAGAGGAAGATTTGCACAGATGTAAGCTTAGGGACAATCTTCCTCAAGCAAAAAGAGGAAGATTGACAACAGATGATAGCTAAACGCCAATCTCTCCCTCCCCCCAGAAAAAATCAGTTAAGCACAATATGTGATCAGAATGCAGAAAATGAAGAAGAAAGAAAGCTACAGGCACATAGAAAAGAAATAGCAAAGTGAAGAAGTAAGTCTCTCCTTGTCAGTAATTAGTTTAAATGTGAATGGGTTCAACTCTGCAGCCAAAATACAGTTGTTGGCAGAATGATCCAACTATATGCTACCTATAAGAGACTCATTTTAGATTCAAAGACACAAAGAAGTTGAAAGTGAAAGGATAGAAAAAGATATCCAAGCATATAATAACCAAAAGAGAGCAGAAAAGACACAAAATAGACTGTATCAAAAAAGTTACTGGAGACAAAGATATTATATATTAATAAAAGGCTCCATACAGCAAGAAAGTATAACAAATAAAAATATTTGCATACCTACAACAGACCATCAAAATATATAAAGTAAAAATAAAAAGAAAGAAGGGAGAGACAGTTACACAAAAATAGGTGAAGTTTCCAGCAACTCACTGTCAATAAGGGACAGCAGAAAATAAGCAAGGAAACACAGGACTTGAACTACACAATAAATCAACTAGACCTAATAGACATATATCAACATATACCTAACAGAACACGCTACCAAAAACAAAAGAAGACGCGATCTGTACATATGGGTCATTTTCCAGGATAGATCATATTTTAGACCACAAATGAAATCTCAATAGATTTAAAAAGATAGGTATCACACTAATTATCTTCTCCAACCACAATGAAGTAAAGTTAGAAATCAATAACAAAAGGAAAACTGTAAAAGACAGAAATGTGTGGAAATTAAAGAATGCATTTTAAACAGCTAATAAATCAAAGAAGAAATCACAAGGGAAATTAGAAGATACTTTGAGAAGAATGAAAACAAAAATATAAAACAAAAACTTATGAGACATAGCAAAAGCTGTGAGTTGGGGAACATTTATAGCTATACATGATTAACTTAAAAACAAGAAAAATCTCAAATCAACAATATAACTTTATAATTTAAGGAACAAGAAAAAAAAAACAAATAAACCTAAAGCTAGGAGAAGGAAGGAAATAATAAAGATTAGAGCATAGATAAAATAGAGAATTAAAAAGAATAGAGAAAATCAATGGAGGCCAAATTGGTTACTTAAAAAGATCGTCAAAATTGACAAACTTGTAGTTAGATGGACTAAGAAAAAAGAGAAGATTCAAATTACCAAAGTCAGAAATGATAGTGGGGACATTAACACAGATTCTACAGAAATAATAATAATAAAAAATATGAGAGTACTGTGAACAATTTCATGCCAATTTATTGGATAAGCTAACAAAATGGACAAATTCTGAAATATAATCTCTACCAAGACAAAATCAAGAAGAAATAAAAAATCTGATGACACCTAATCTAGTAACAAAACTGAAAAAGTAATAAAAAGTTACCCAGCAAAGAAAAGTCCTGTGTTTAATGGCTTCACTGATGAATTCTACCAAATACTTAAAGACTTAGTTCATCCAGTTCCTTATAACAAAATACCACAGACAGGGTAGCTTATAGAAAATAGAAATTTATTTTCCCAATTCTGGAGTCAGAAAGTCCAAGATCAGGGTGCCCACATCATGAGCTGATCACCATCTTACAGGCTACAGACTTCTCATTGTTTCCTCACATGGCAGAACAGATGAGGGATCTACATGGGGTCACTTTTTATAAGAACACTAATCTTCTGAGTGAGAACTCCACCCTCATGTCCTAAACACCTCCCAAGGGTCCCAACCCTTAATACCATCACACTGGGCATTAGAATTTCAACATATGAATTTTGGAAGAACACAAATATTCAGACCATAGCAAGAACTAGCACCTATCCTCCTCAAAACCTTCAAAAGAATTGAAGTGAAGATATACTTCCTAAGTCATTATTCGAAGCTATCATTGGAAGCTACCCTGAAACAAAAGCCAGAAAAAGGCTCTACAAGAAAACAAAGCAACAGATCAATATCCCTCATGAATGTTGATGTAAAAATTGTCAAAAAAATTAGCAAATGAAATTCCACAAAATATGAAAAGGATTATATACTACGACCAAGTGGGATTTATTTCTGAAATGCAATGATGGTAATATAAAGATCCACCAATGTTATACACCACATTAACAGAATGAAGGATCATTTCAGTTGATGAAGAAAAAACATCTGATAAAATTGAACACAGCTTCACAATGACAACATTCAACCAAATAGGAATAGAAACAGCCTCAACATAATAAGTCATAGTTTAAAAATATCACACTCAGAGAAAAAACTGAAAAGTTTTCTTCTATTATCAAGAACAAGGCAATGATGTCCACATTAACATTTTTGTTCACACAGTCCAGAAAGATATAGCCAGAGAAAGCAGGCAAGAAAAAGAAATCAAACATAATCAAACTGGAAAGGAAGAAGTAAAATTATCTCTGTAAATGATATGATCTTTCATTTGAAAAGTCTCAAATATTCCACAAAATTGTTACAATAAATGAATTCAGCAAAGATGGATAAGAGACAACATAAAAAGATGAGTTGTACTTGTTTTTAGTACAAACTGTCTAAAGAGAAACTAAAAACAAACTATCTGAAGAGGAAATCAAGAAAACAATTCCATTTACCATACCATCAAGGAATAAAATACTTAAGAATTAACCAAAGAGGTGAAAGACTTGGCAATGAAAATCACAAAATATTGCTGGAAGAAAATAAATAAAACATAAACAAATGAAAGCACATCGCATTTTCAAGGATAGGAAGACTTATTATTGTTGAGATGTTAATACAATCAATGTGATCTATAGACTAATTGCAATCCCTATCAAAATTCCAAAAACATATTTTGCAAAAATAGAAAAATCCATCCAAAAATTCATATGGAATCTCAAGGAACCCTGACTAATCAAAACAATCTTAAAAAAGAACAATACTGGAGGATTCACAATTCCCTGATTTCAAAACTTACTGCAAAGTTATTTAATTATTGAGAATATAGTATCAACATAAAGACAGACAATAAGATCAGTAGAAAAGAAATCCAGAAATAAATCCTCACATAGAGAATTAAATGATTTTTGACAAGTCAGTTAAGACCATTCAATAGGAAAAGAACAGTCTTTTCAGCAAATCGTGTTGGGAAAAGCAGATATCCACATGCAAAAGAATGAATATGAACTCTCAGCAAACAATATTTACAAAAATTAAAATGAATCAAAGATGTAAATGTAAGAACTAAATTATAAAACTCTTAGAAGAAAACATAGGTAAAATATTCACAACACTGGGTATGGAAATGATTTCTTTGATATGGTTTCAAAGGCAGAGGCAACAAAATAAAAAATAGACAAGTTGGACTTCATAAAATTTTAAAAAATTGTTCATCAAAAGACGCTATCAATAAAGCCAAAAGGCAATGCCCAAAATTGGAGAAACGATTTCCAAATTATATATCTAATAAGGGATTATTATGCAGAATATTTAGTGAACTCCTACTAGTCAATAACAGACGACAACATAACTTAAAAATAGGTAAAGAATTAGATATAGAAATAGATATTTTCCAAAGATGACATAGAAATGGCCAATATGTATATGAAAAGATGCTCAACATCACTAAGAAATACATGAGACACCTCACACTTATTAGGAGAGCTACTACCAAAAAGAAAAGAACAAATGTTGGTAAGGATGTGGTGAAATCGGAACCCTTGTGCATTGTTGACAAGAAGAAAAAATAGAATAGCTGCTAAGGAAAACAGTACAGAGTTTCCTGAAACAGGTCAAAATAGCGGCTAGCCCCTGGTATAGTAGTTAATTTCAGTAAGCTCCACTTCAGCAGCCTGGGTTTGCAGGTTTGGATTCCAGGTGTGGAGGTACACCACTCATCAGTCATGCTGTAGTAGTGACTCACATATAAAGTGAAGGAAGACTGGCAATTGGTGTTTGGCTCAGGGCTAAACTTACTCAGCAAATAATAATAATAATAATAATAATAATAATAATAATAATAATAATAATTCAAAATAGAATTCCCTTATGATACAATTTAACTTCTGGGTATATACCCAGAAGAATCTTGAAGACATTATGCTAAGTGAAATAAGCCAGTCATGAAAGGATAGATTCAGTATGATTCTACTTATATGAAGCACTTAATGTCATAAAAATCATGGATATGGAAACTCTAATGTTGGCTGCCAGTGCTAGGGGAAGGGGAAAATGGGGAGTTACTGTTTAAAGGATATGGAGTTTCAATTTTATAAGATGAAAAGAGTTCTGGAAATGGATAATGGTGATAGAAACCCAGCATTATGAATAACTTTAATACAAGTAAACTATATAATTAATAAAGTTAAAGAGCAAATTTAAGGTTATGAGTATGTTACCACACATTTAAAAATTAGGAGAAAAAAAGCAAAAGGCATGCAGGAGTGTGGAGGAAGAGAGAGAGAGAGAGGGAAAGACACTCACAAAGAAGGTATTATAGGATGATAAAAGAGCCAAACCACCAAGAAAATAAAACAGTTATTAACATTTATGCATCAAAACTTGGAGCTCCTAAATATATAAAGCAAACTTAGACAGAAATGAAGTGAGAAAGAGACACCAACATAATAATAATTGGAGACTTTAGTACGCCATTTTCAATAATGGATAGAACAACCACACAGATTGACGAGGAAACAAAGAATTTGAAAAAGGCTGTAGACCAATTGCTGCTAATATGTATAGAAAACTGCACCCAACAGTGACTTTGCAACTGAGCTACAGAAATACAAAGAATCATAAGAGCCACTGAGAGCAACCATATGCTGAAAAATTGGTTACCTAGAAAAAATAAATAAATTCCGGGAAACATACAACTTACTGAGATTGAATTAGGAGAAACAGAAAATCTGAGCTGATCAGTAACAAGCAAGGGAATTGAACCAGTATTCAAGACTCTCCCAACAAAGAAAAGCCCAGGAGCAGATAGCGTTACTGGTGAATTTTATAACACATATAAAAAATTAACGTCGTTCTTTCTCAAACTCTTCCAAAAATATGAACATGAGAGAACACTCCTAAATTCATTTTATGAGGCCAGCAATACCCTGACACCAAAGCCAGGTAAAGGTGTTGTAAGAAAATAAACTACAGGCCAATATCCTTGGTAAATATCTTTGGAAAAATTCCCAACATAATATTAGCAAAGTGAATTCAGCAGCATATTAACAGGATCATTAACAAAGATCAAGTGGGATTCATCCTTAGGTTGGAAGGGTGGTTCAACATACATAAGTCAATAAATATGATACATAAAATTAATAGAATGAAAGATAAATCTGTGATATCTCAATAGTTGCAGGAAAAACATTTGATGAAATTCAGCATCCATTTATTATGAAAAACTTCAAGAGATTAGGTACAGAAGGAACATACTTCAACATAATGAAAGCCATCTATGACAGAATCAAAGCTTCTTTTGTTACTTGAGGAATATTAGCCCTGAGCCAATCTTCCTCTGCTTTATATGTGGGTTGCCACCACAGCATGGCTGACTAGTGGTGCAGATCCATATGTGAGATCCAAATGCATGATCCCAGGCCACTGAAGCTGAGGGTGCCAAACTTAACCACTACTTCATGGGGCCAGCCCCAAATGGGGAAAATTTGGAAGCTTTTCCTTTAAGATCAGCAGTAAGATATGGGGGTGCCACTTTCACCACCCTATTCAATATAGTATTGAAAGTCCTGCCAGAGCAATCAAGCAAGAAAAGGGAAAAAAAGCATTAGAATTGGAAAGAAAGAAGTAAAATTGTGTCTATTTGCATGAGTAATTTTGTAGATAGAAAGTTCAAAAGACTCCACCCAAACACTGTTAGATCTAATCAGTGAATTCAGTAGCATTACAGGATACAATATCTACATCTGAAAATCAGGTAGTGTTTCTGTACACTACCAATGAATTATTTGAAAAAGAAGTAAAAATAACAATCAGTTCCCCTAGCCCCATAGAAGATAAAATATTTAGGATAATTTATCAAGGAGATGAAAGTTCTCTATACCAAAAACTTCTAGACTCTGATAAAAGAGATTGAAGACACAAATAAATAGAACCACAACGTGTATTCATGGATTGAAAGAATTAATATTATTAAAATGTCCATATTGCCCAAAACTTTCAACAGGCAATATAATCTCCACCAAAATTCCAATGGCATTTTTCACAGATGTAGATAAAAAATCCTACAATTATTGTGAAACTACATAAGACATGAATAGCCAAAGCAATGCTGAAAAAGAAGAACAAAGCTAGAGGTTTACACTTCTTCATTTCATGGCAATCAAAACAGCCTGGTAAAGGCATAAAAACAGACATGTAGGCCAATGGAACAAAATGAGTTCTCATAATTAACCCAAGCAAATACAATCAGCTAAGATTTGGCAATGGAGTTGAGAATACTTCCTGGAGAAAAGACCGTTTTTCAACAAAAGGTGCTGAAAAAATTGGATATTCAATATTAAAAAAAAAATGACCATAGATCCCTAATTTATGTCTCTCAAAATGGATTAAAGACTTAATTGTAAGACCTAAAACCATAAAACTCTTAGAAGAAAAACATAGGCAAACTCTTACTTGACATGAGTCTTAGCAATGATTTTTTTGGATGTTAACACCAAAAGCCCAAGCAACAAAATAAAAAATAAACAAGTGGGATTACATCAAACTAAAAATCTTCTACACAGTGAAAGAAACAATCAATAAAATGAAAAGGCAACCAATGAAATGGGAGAAAATATTTGTAAGTCATATATCTGATGAAAGGGTAATATCCAAAACATGTAAAGAACTCATAGCAACTTAGCAAACAAGAAAAAATCCTCTTGAAAAATGGGCAAAGTACCTTAAATCGATATCTTGACGGCATTACTCTAAATGAAATAAATCAGACACAGAAATACAAATACCATATGATTTCAATTATATGTGTAATCCAAATCCCCCCCAACACCAAACTCGAAGAAAAAGAGATCAGATTTGTGGTTACCGGAAATGGGGGGTGGAGAGTGGAGGAATTGGATGAAGGTGATTAAACATACAAATCTCTAGTTATAAGATAAAAAACTACTGGACACATTACATGATGACTATAGTTAATACTGCTGTATGGCATATTTGGAAGTTGCTGAGAGTATATGCTAAAACTTGTCACCACAATAAGAAATTGTTTTGTAACTATATGAGGTAATGAACGTTAACTAAACTTATTTTGGTAATCATTTCACAATATATGCATGTCAAGTCATTACGCTGTAGACCTTAAAGTTATAGAGTGCTTTATGTCAATTATATCTCAAACATAAAAAAGAAAAGATCCTACAAATTTTATGTTACAGAAAGATGCAAATTAAAATAACAAGACACCATGACAAACCAATTAGAACCACTAAAATCCAAAATACTAACAGCACCAAAAGCTGGCAAGGATGTGGAGCAACAGAAACTCTGATTCATTGCTAGTGGAAATGCAAAATAGAACAGCCACTTTGGAAGGCAGGTTCCTTACAAAACTAAATGTATTCTTCCCATATGATACAGCAGTCACATTCCTTGATATCCACCCAAAGGAACTGACAACTTACTCCCACAGAAGAACCTACACACAAATGTTATCACAACTTTATTCATAATTGTCAAAACTCAGAAACTACCAAAATATCCCTCAGTTGATTAAGGGATAAATAAACTATGGTACATCGAGACAATGAAATACTATTCTGTGCTAAAGAGAAATAATATTAAGCCCTGAAAAGACATGGATAAACCTAAAAAGAATGTTGTTAATTGAAAGTAAGCAGTCTGGAAAGGTACCTGCTGTATGATTCCAACTATGCGAAATTCTGGAAAAGGCAAAGCTATGGAGACCATAAAAAGATCAGTGGTTTCCAGGAATTAGGAGTGGGGAAATGTGTTGGGGCTTGAGGATGGAGGAATAGCTGGTGTATTAAATTAAGAATATACAGATTATGAAATGCTGAATGAGGAGGCACAAGCCACCCACGTGGGGTTGGCAGGTTGCTCCCTCAGCATCTCAGCTCCTTCTTTGGGGAAATGAAATCCCTGGGGTTGTTTCATTGAGGCACTGTTTCAGTACGCTTACACAAAATAGCATCAGAGATTTATTACTTACAGATCCCAGAAATGAGGGGGGCTGGGTTGCAGTGAGACGGGAAGGACAGTCTTTCCTCTCATTACCAGTGAGCAGGAGATAGAGAACAGGGTAGCTAGTACCTATTACTGTTAAGGTAGTTGGGGTGGAGGTCACTAAATTTCCAGGGGCTCAAGTCTAAGTGGTTATTTTAAAAGATGTCCTAGGAGAAACCAAGCAGGACCCTGTCACAAGAATCCTAGGCTCAGGTGCTTATCTAAATGTCCCAACTCTGTGTGCAAGGTAAAATAGCCTAGGCAGCTACTCAAAACAGCTGTTTTCTCATCGCATAGGATGAATAGGTGGACGACAGAGGATTTTTAGGGCAGTGAAATTGTTCTGTATGAGACGGACTGCCTGATGAAAATGACCTGGCTCACCTGCAGACTTGGGTCACACGGGACAGTGTACAATGTGATTATGGTGGGGGCTTTCAGCTGTGAAAATATGTAAATCTGCAAATCCAATGTACATATCAGTTCTGACTTCCTGAGGAATTGAGGACTATAGGTATTAACATCACCTCCAGGAGAGATGGGAGAATAATGGACAACAAGGAGGGCAATATGGAACCCTGGACTCCATCTTGGACCAAGACTCAAGTGAGCTTTCCTAGTTGGCAATACTCTGTGTGTCCTCAGACATCATATCTGGGAGGAAGTAATGCTGTCCGTGAATCCCTGAGAGAAGACAATGGGAACACCTTGTGAGGATCCCTCCTAGTCCCTGCCCCATGTACCACTTTCATTGGCTGATTTTCTTTGTTTGCTTATTAGTCTTAAAAAAAATCCTGAAATGTATCCTCTTAAAATTCTGGAGGCTATAAATCTAAAATCAAGATGTGGGCAGGTTGCTTTCTTCTAGAGGGTCTCAGGAAGAATCTGTTATACTCTCTCTCCTGGGTTCTGGTGACAACTGGCAATCTTTGGTGTTCCATGGCTTGTAGATGTATTCCTTTGGCTGATTTTAATCCATGTCCTTTCTCTGCAGTAAATCATAGCCCTGAGTATAACAGTTTTCAGGAAGCTCCATAAGTCCTTATAGCAAACTATCAGAACTAAAGGTGATCTTAAGGACCCCCTGGAATTTGCAATTGGTGTCAGACAAAAGGACAGTTTTGTGAGGTGTGTGTCCTTTCACTTCACAATAGGCATAACTCTCTCAATTTCTGAAGAAATTTCAAAAAAAAAAACTGTAAAGTGAGATGGGTTTGTGTTGATCTTCAGTGGAGTTATCCATTGCACAAGCAATTCCTCATATTGAATACCCGATATGTTCCATAAATAACAATCAACTCTGCATGAGTTGTGTTGGGCTTACACGAATGCATTATCTCTATTCACACGCCTACACCATATAATTTGAAGTATTAGTATTTCCAATCCTTGGAAGGACACAGTGAAGCTATGTGACTCTTGTGACTCTTGATGACTACTGTGACTCTTGTAAAGTGGCACAGGTCAAAGATGAAAGCCAGGTTTTCTAATTCCATTCACTAATTCACCTGTATGATAGTTTTGCTAATATAAGGAAATATGCATTGGCATGTAAGTATATGGGGCATGCATATCATCCTCTTCTAAAAAATTTAGCATAAATATTCACTTATTCTGTTGCGTACCTTTTTCTTTCTTTGTTCATTTTTTTCATTCATTAATATAACCTGTAGGTAGAAGTGTCAAGGTAGCAGTGTAGGCAGACTCTGAACTCCCCTCCTCCGATGGACACAACCAATTTACAGCTACTCTGGGTGCACTTACCCCTGAGAGAAACCTGAAAAGTAGATAAAAAGATCCCCAGCAACAAGGGACAGTCCTGAGGTGGAAGAAGCAGAAATTCCTTTCTGGCCAGAAAAAAAAGCCACTTTCACAAACTGCAGCACTTCCAGGCTGGCAGGGAGCAAACCTAAGGTGTGCAGCCTTCCCTGGAGGAATAGGGGACCTGAGTGAGGGAGCATTACCATTATAAGCATCCTTCGGACTCAGCAAAACTGACACATGTGTCATAATATCTGGCTTTGCTGGCTACTGACTACAACATGGAATATCCCCAGGAAAGCTATTGGACATGAGGGGAAAAAAGCCAACTTTTAAACAGCCCATGCACAAATTCACCTCTTTTGGAAAGAAAGCTAAAATCACCAGAAAGAAAGGTGTATAGTCCTTTGGTGAAAAGAGACTCACCTTATAGGCTCTGGGTGAATTTTTGTGAAAGGTGAGATCTCTCCTGGGATTGAAATATGGGCAGCGGCCATTATTGTGACCTAGTAAGGCACTTTGGCACAGATACTGGCAGACACCATTGGAGTTCTTCCCCTGGCCTATTAGCTGATGGTCAGCCATAGCCACTTGAGGATCAGTTTAAGTCAGCTAAGCCAAGGCAGACAGCCCACCCTAAAGACTGGGCTCACTCAAAGCAAGCCCTCAGGCACACATAAGTTGGGTGCCTGGATCCTCTGCAGCCCAGCTAGTGGGTCAATTGCTGCATGGCAGCGCAAGCCTGAGGAGTAGGTGGAGTGTGTGGGCCATTGGTGGAGGGTGTGGGGACTCTGCAGTGGGGCGATTGGGTCTACTTTAGGGGGTCAGAGCATGTGCATGGGGCAGGACTGTGTTCACAGTGTCTGTGGTACTGTGGGCGGTGTGTCTTGTCAGCTGCAAAAGACTGGTGCTTTTCAAACAGTTACAGAGGAGATCAGGGCCATCTTCCAGAGCCTAAAATAATTGGGTGCTCCCAAGCCTGGGGCAAGCCCAATTCAGATGCAAGCCTGAGAGAGCTGGCAACAGCCTTGCAGGCTGGGGGCCTACAGTAATTATAAGCCCCTAAACCTAGGAACCAACCATGCACAGGGCCTACTCACTTACCAGAAAGCCTTGAACATGAATGTGCTATTAGACCTTGAAGATAACTGTGCTGGGGCTCCCTATGCGCAATAAAGCAAATAAAGGGACTATAGCAGAAACATTCCGTGGAGAATTATAACCAGTCTGCCAGGGGATAGTCTAGCCTCCCAGGGAAACTACAGCAAGAGCAACCCCACCACCATAGAAAGACATATGTAGCCCACACAGGGTCACTCCTGGAACATGTGGAACTTGTGATGTGAAGGAAGCACACTGCTAGGCATCATAAGGCATCTCTTACACAAGGCCACCTCTCCAAGATCAGGAGACACAGCTGACCGATGTAACACATAGATATAAGCACAAAGAGGCAAAGTAAGGAGGCAGAGGAGGCTCCAAGTAAGGCAGGAGGACAAAACCCCAGAAAACGAACTAAATGAAAGAGCAATAAATGATCTACCTGACAAAGGGTTCAAACAAAAAGTTATAAGGATGCTCACTGATCTTGGGAGAACAATGGATGAACTCAGTAAGAATATCAACAAAAAACTGGAAAATATAGAAAAGAACCAATCAGAAATGAAGAGTATAATAAAGGAAAGGAAAAATTCACTAGAAGGACTCAATTGCAGAGTAGATGACACAGAAGAATGCATCAGAGAGCCAGATGAGAGACTAGAAGAAATCATCCAAGTTGAACAGAAAAAAGAAAAAAGAATTAAAAAGAACAAGAACAGTCTAAGAGACCTCTGGGACAACATCAATTGCACTAACATTAATATTATAGGTGTCCCAGAAGGAGAAGAGAGACACAAAGGGGCAGAGAATCTTTTTGAAGAAAAAATAGCCAAAAACCTTCCTAACCTGAGGAAGAAAATAGACATTCAGATACAGGAAGCACAGAGAGCACAAAGCAAAATAAACCCAAAGAGGCCCACACTAAGACACATTATAATTCAAGTGTGCAAAATTAAATATAAAGAGAGTCTGCTCAGAGCTTCAGGAGAAAGGCAGCAAATGACATACAATTGAATCCTCTTAAGGTTATCAGTTGACTTCTCACAAGAAACCTTTCAGGAGAGAAGGGAGTGGCACAATATATTTAAAGCGCTAAAAGGAAAGAACCTATAGCCAAGAATACTCTTCCCAGCAAGATTATCATTCAGAATGGAAGAAGAAATAAAGAGTTTCCCAGACAAACAAAATTAAAAGAGTTTATCACCAAGATAAACTTTTAAAGAAATGCCAAAGAGACATATTTAAAGTGAAAAAGAAGACGATAAACAGGAAAAAGAAACATTTTTTTAAAAAGGCAATAAAATCACTGGTAAAGGCAAATATAATGTGAAGGTAGCAGATCAACCAACTATGAAGAGAATATGAAGGTCAAAAGATAAAAGTACTAAAAGTACCTATTTCAATGAAAAGAGGGTATGGAGACATATACACAAAAAAAGAAGTTGTATACAATATCAAAAAATAAAATGTGGGAGGAGGGGATTTAAAGACTAGAGCTTTTAGAAAGAGGTCAAACTAAAGAGACCATCAACTTAATATGGATTTCCATATATGTAGGTTATTATATTTGATCCTCATAGTAATCACAAACCAGAACCTATAATAAATACACAAAAAATTAAGAGAAAGACACCCAAAGATAGTACTGAAGAAACCTATCACACCAAAAGGGAAGAGGGCAAGATAAGAAGAAAAGAACAGAGAAGAACTACTAAAAGGCTCAGAAAAAAAGTAACAAAATGACAATAAGTACATACTTATCAATATACTTTTTTAAATGTCAATGGACAAAATGCTCCAGTCAAAAAAGTATAGAGTGGCTGACTGGATAAAAAATAACAAGACCCATATGCACATATGGGTCATACACATCAGACCTAAAGACATTCACGATTGAAAGTGAAGGGATGGAAAATGATACTCCATGCAAATGGCAAAGAAATGAAAGCTCTGGTAGCAATTCTTATATCAGACAAAGAAGACTTTAAAACGAGAGCTATAATAAGAGACAAAGATGGGCAATACATAATGATAAAGGAACAGTCCAAAAAGAGGATATAACACTTGTAAATATCTATGCACCCAACATAGGAACAAATATATAGAGCAATTATTGACAGACAATAAAAGGAGAAATAGACAGTAACACAATGATAGTAGGGGACTTTAACACTCCACTTACATCAATGGATACATCATCCAAACAGAAGGTCAATAAGGAAACATAGGCCTTAAATGACATGTTAGACCAGATGGCCTTGGTAGATATATAGACAATATTCCATCCACAAACTGCAGGATACACACTCTTTTCAAATGCACAAAGAACATTCTATAGGATTGATCACATATTAGACCACAAAACAAGTCTTGATAAATTTAAGAAGAGAGAAACAATGCCAAGCATCTTTTTCTGACCAAAAAGCTATGAAACTAGACATCAACTACAGGAAGAAAATTGAAAAAGCCACAAATATGTGGAGTTTAAACAAAATGATACTGCACCAATGAAGACATCAAAGGAGAAATCCAAAACTGCCTGGAGACAAATGAAAATGAAAATACAACATGCCAATTTTATGGGATACAGCAAAAGTAGTTCTAAGAGGGAAGTTTATAGCAATATTAGCCTATCTCAACAAACAAGAAAAATCTCAAAGGAACAACCTAACAGTGCACCTACAGGAACTTTAAAAAGAAGAACAGAGACCGAAATCAATAAAAGGTAGGTAATAATAAAAATCAGAGCAGAAATAAATAAAATGGAGACAAAAACGTAGAAAGAAAAAATCAATGAAACGAAGACCTGTTCTTTGAAAATATTTTTAAAACTGATAAAACTTTAGCTAGGTTAACTAAGAAAAAAAAAGAGAGAAGGCACAAATAAATAAAATCAGAAATGAATGAGGAGAAATCACAATGGACATTTCACAAATACAAAGAATTATAAGAAAATACTATGAAAATCAATACATCAACAAATTACATAATCTGGAGGACACCAATAAATTCTTAGAATCATGAAACCTTCCAAAACTGAAACAAGAAGAAACAGAGAATTTGAGTAGACCAATCACCAGTAGAGAGACCAAAACAGTAATGAAAACTAACCCAGGGGCTGGCCCAGTGGCGCAGTGGTTAAATTCAGATGCTCTGGTTCGGCGGCCTGTGGTTTGCCAGATTTGATCCCAGGTGCAGACCTATGCATTGCTTATCAAGCCATGCTGTGGCAGGCATCCCAATATAAACTAGATGAGGATGGGCACAGATGTTAGCTCAGGGACAATCTGCCTCAGGAAAAAAAGGAAGATTGGTGGCTGATGTTAGCCTTGGGCTAATCTTCCTCAAAAGAATAAACAAATAAATAACAGCTCCCAAAAAATAAATGTCCAGGACCAGATGGCTTACCTGGTGAATTCTACCAACATTAAGAGAAGAATTAGGTCTTTCCTTCTCAAACTTTTCCAGAAAATTGAAGAGGGGAAGCTTCTTAACACATTCTACAAAGCCAACATTATCCTGATACCCAATCCAGATAAGGACAACACAAAAAAAGAAAGTTATACACCAATATCACTGATGAAAACTGACATAAAAATCCTCAACAAAACACTAGCAAATTGAATACAACAATACATTAAAAAGATCATACACCTTGATCAAGCAGCTTTTATTCCAGGGATGCAGGGATGGTTCAACATCCACAAATCAATCAATGTGATACACCACATTAACAAAACGAAGAATATAAATCACATGGTCATCTCAATAGATGCAGAGAAAGCATTTGACAGGATATAGCATCCATTTATGATAAAAACTCTGAATAAAATGGATACAGAAGGAAAGCAGCTCAACATAATAAAGGTCATATATAACACACCCACAGCAAATACCATCCTCAATGGAGAAAAACTAAAAGCTATCCCTCTAAGACCAGGAGCCAGAGAATGATCCACTTTCACCACTCTTGTTTAACATAGCAGTGGAAGTTGTAGCAAGAGCAATCAGCAAGAAAAAGAAATAAAAAGCATCCAAGTTGGAACGGAATAAGTGAAACTGTCACTATTTACAGATGACATGACTTTATATATAGAAAACCCTAACAAATCTATGAAATAATGTTCAGATATAATAAATGAATACAGTAAATTTGTAGGATACAAAATCAACATATGAAAATTAGTTGCATTTCTATACACTAACAATGAAGTAGCAGAAAGAGAAATTAAGAATACAATCCCACTTACAATTGCATCAAAAAGAATAAAGTACCTAGGAATAAACTTAACCAAAGAGGTGAAATATCTGTCAATACAATGAAAACTGTAAAATATTGTTGAAAAAAACTGAAGACGACACGAAGAAATGGAAATGTATTCTGTGCTCTTGCCTTGGAAGAATTAGTACAGTTAAAACGTCTATACTTTTTAAAGCAATCTACAGCTTCAAGACAATCCCTATCCAAGTTCCAAAGACACTTTTCACAGGAATAGAACAAAGAAATCTAAAATTTATACGGAACAACAAAAGACCCCAAATAGCCAAAGGAATCCTAAGAAAACAGAACAAAGCTGGAGATATCACACTGCCTGATTTCAAAATACACTACAAAGCTACAATAATCAAAACAGCATGGCACTGGCACAAAAACAGACCCACAGAGCATTGGAACATAATCAAGAGCCAAGAAATAAACCCACACATCTATGGACAGCTAATCTTCATCAAGGGATCGAAGAAAATATACCGGAAAAGGAAATTCTCTTCAATAAACAGTGTTGGGAAAACTGGACAGCCACATGCAAAAGAGTGAAAGTAAACCATTATCTTAAACCACACACAAAAATTAGAGGCTTGAATGTAAGACTTGAAACCATGAAACTTCTAGAAGAAAACATAGGCAGTATGCTCTTCATATCAATCCCAGCAGCATATTTTCAAGTACCATGTCTGACCAGGCAAGGGAAATGACAGAAAAAATAAGGAAATGGGTCTTCATGAAACTAAAAACCTTCTGCACAGTAAAGGAAACCATCAACAAAATGAAAAGACAACCTAACAATTGGCAGAAGATATTTGCAAACCATAAATCTGATAAGGACTTACTATCCAAAATATACAAAGAACTCATACATCTCAACAACAAAAAATTAACAATCCAATTAAAAAGTGGGCAACAGATTTTAACAAAAATTTCTTCAAAGAAGATATATGTTGGCCAATAGGTACATGAAAGGTTGTTCAACATCAACTACCAGAAAAATGCAAATCAAAACTACAAGGATATACCACCTTATCCCTGTCAGACTGACTATAATTAACAAGACAGGAAACAATAAGTGTCGGAGAGGATGTGGAGAGATGGGAACTCTCATACTCTGCTGGTGGGAGTAGAAATTGGTGCAGCCACTATGTAAAACAGTATGGAAATTCCTCAAAAAGTTAAGACTTGAACTACTATACAATCAAGCTATTCCACTGCTGGGTATTTATCCAAAGAACATGAAAACACAAATGCTTAAAGATACATGCAGCCCTATGTACATCATAGCATTTTTCACAATAGCCAAGACATGGAAGCAACCTAGGTGCCCATCAAGGGTAGGAGGATGTAGTATATATACACAACGGAATACTACTCTACCATAATGAATTATGAAATCCAGCCATCTTGTGACAATATGGATGAACCTTGAGGGTACTATGCTAAGCAAAATAAGTCAGAGGGAGAAAGTCAAATACTGCATAATCTCACTGATATGTAGAAGATAAAACTACAACAAACAAACACACACATAGAGACAGAGATTGGATTGGTGGTTACTAGAGAGAAAGGGGAAAGGGAGGAGGACAAAAGGAATGATTAGGCATATATGCATGGTGATGGATTGTAATTTGTCTTTGGCTGGTGAACATGATGTAATCTACACAGGAATCAAAATATAATTATGTACACCTTAAATTTAAATAATGATATAAACCAACGTTACCACAATGAATAAACATATATTTTTTATGTATATATATATATGTATAAAACCTGTAACTCACCCCAGACCACTGTCATAACTTCTATTTTGGCTTCATAGCATTTCATCTGCTCACATACAACAGTCTGTTAAACCAGCCCCCTATTTAGGGACATTTGGGATACTTCTGATCTTTGAGATTACTTATAATGCCACAACGAGTGATGCTGTACAGAAGAAATGCATATTTTTGCTTATTTATCTTTGGGCTGGATTTCTAGATGTAGGATTGCTGGGTCAAGGTTTAACTGAATAGGCATATTGCCAAAGTTCTCCTCCGTAGGTGTGATCCAATTTTGCACTTCCACTAGCAACAAAGGAGCCTATTTTTCCACAATGTGGCCAACAGGTTTTGTTGCTAAACTTTCTCAATTTTCTAATAAGATTGATGAAAGGTGGTATCCACGTACAACATCGATTTGTAATTCTCTTATTGAGAGTGAGGTATGTTTTCACATATTTAAACCCTTTTCCATTTTGCCTTTTGAGGGCCATCTTTCACCTAGCCTACACATTTTTCAATTTGGTTTTGAGTTATTTATCTTGTATAAAACAGAGGAAGATGGGCATGGGTGCTAGCTCGGGACCAGTCTTCCTCAGCAAAAAGGGAGGATTGGCAACAGATGTTAGCTCAGGGATAACTTTTCTAAAAACAATAAAAAAAAAAATCATAAATACAAGCTGAAAAACTCAGAGGGCCAAAAAACAGTTTAAATCAGACTTTACCTAGGAAAATAATTCTGGTTTATATTAAAGTGGGTATTAGATTCACCTACTTACAGAAGGAGAATTTAGAACATCCAGAGTTTAAATGATCTGCTATGGAACACACATAAGCAAAACTAGAAATCGGTGCAATGTATCTCAACTTCAGAGAAATTTGTGTGTGATCAAAGTCAATGTAGATATCTTAAATAGGTTATAAATTAAATTACTTAACTATGTATACTGATAATCCCTGAAAATCGCTTACAAACATGTAGAATACTCACACAGAGGAAGGAAGAATGTCTCCTTTCTCCTGTACAAAGAAAGCAGCACTTCCATGAAAAACATTTGGAACTGTAGGGGAAGAAGAAATATTCCTCTACACTTCTAGGTTCTTCTGGATGGTCTAATAATTAAATTGACATGAGATGGAAGAACAGAAAATCAAACAAGTTTAATATTATGTTACAGTGGGGAAACCCACAAAATCTGAATAACTAGCCAAAATGGCAGAAGCCACCAGCTTAAACACCATCTTTAGCTAAAGACAAAGGAGGATGGGGTTAGTAGTTCGGGACTTCAACATGGAGGAAGGGAATTCACATGGAGACAGCAAAGCAAATGTTTGGTAAACAGATGTTTGCCATGTGTTGCAAAATGCAGAGGGCTTTGATCAAATGAGCCTTGCTACGTTCCTCTCTGTCTACCACACTTAGTTTATATTATACTGTAGGTGTCTATGGTGATAGTTCCTTCTGGCACTCACCTTATATTTTAAATTATTTTAGGCAGTTAGGGGGAAGGTCAAAATTTGTTCCTGAAATTTTTGCTCTTAAAATAATCAAGTCAAAGAGACACATTACGGAGTAGCAAATTCTGCTCCTCTATAGAACCAAAATATTACTACAACATTGTAAAACCATCAGTAACATGCAATCTGAGCAGCAGATCTGACCATCTTTTCTCTCTATGTGATAATATGCATCAAGAGTCTGAACAGGATTCAAAGTAAAAATATCATGGTAACGTATCTAGATCACAAAGAAAAAAATATTAATACCACCAAAAAAATGAGTCAAGTCTAAAATAAATCAACGATATTCATGGGTGAAATAGTCATCAGAGGCATCTTCTTTCATTTACAGAGAATGAGATTAAATAGCATTGATTTGCCCACCACCTGTCTATGTGAGCAATTAGATCCATAGAGATAAAGACTATAAGTGATTGCAGTTAGAATATCTTTCCATCATTACCCATACACTGTGAATAAAATGAAGCAAATGATACACATGCAACCAAGATATATATATTATTATCTCTTTATTTTTCGGTTCTGATGCATTTTGCAACAAATCAGATACTTTGAAACAATATCAAGCTGTATCTTGAGCTATACCTGGACATTTAACATCTGTATTTGACAGCATAGTACTAGAGAAATTACAGTAACAAGTACCACCATGAGGGCTGAAAATCCTGACTATAATCTCTTGTAATAAAAAAGAAAGTAAATCCAATGCAAAGCTTTGTGAGAATAACATTTTGCTTTCTTTCAAACTCCCTATCTAGCTGTTTTTAAGAGACATAGGTGATGCGTTTTTAGGTTAGGTATCTATGTTTTTTTTCCTCCAGTATGCTGAGATTTAAATGACATATAACATTGCGTAAGTTTAAGGTTACAATGTAATACTTCCATACAACAGATATTGCAAAATTATTACAATGTGTTTAGTTAACACATCCTTCACCTCACACAACTATTGTTATTTTTTACGAGAACATTTAACATCTACTCTCTCAGCAACTTTCAAGTATAGAATGCCCTATTCTTAACTATAGTCTGCATGTTGTACACTTGATCCCTAGAACTTATGCATACTCTATCTGGAAGTTTGAATTGGTCTTGGTGAAACTATAGTCCCCCAAATCACCCTCTTGGTTGCTTTCCTGACCCAGCATGGTGGCTAGGTCAGCTCCCTAGGCACACACAGAAAAACTAACAACCCAATTAAAAAATGGTCAAAATATCTAAGCAGATATTTCTCCAAAGAAGATACACAAATGGCCAAGAGGCACATGAAAAGATGTTCAACATCATTAACTATTAGAGAATTGAAAATCAAAACTACAATGTGATATCACCTGATGCATGTTAGAATGGCTAAAATTAACAAGAAGAAATACGAAGTATTCAAGAAAATGTGGAGAGAAGGGAAACCTCATACACTGCTGGTGGGAGTGCAAACTGGTGGAGCCACCATGGAAAAGAGTATGGAGATTCCTCAAAAAATTAAGAATAGAACTACAATATGACTCAGCTATTTAACTCCTGGGTATTTATCCATATAACATGAAAAGATGAATGCATAAAGATATATGTACCCCTGTGTTCATTGCAGCACTACTCAAAATAGCCAAGACTTGGAAGCAACCTAGGTGCCTATCAAGGGAATAATCGATAAAGAAGATGTGGAATATATGCATAATGGAATAGGACTCAGTCATAAAAAATAATGAAATCTGGACTTTTGTGACAATACGGATGGACTCCAAGGGTATTATCCTAAACGAAATAAGTCATACAGAGAAAGCCAACTACTGTATGATCTCAATCATAAACAGAACAAATAACAACCAGAAATAAAAAGATAGAGCCTAAGACTGGACTGATGGTTACCAGAGGGGAAGGGATGAGAAAGGAGGGCAAAAAGGGTGGTTAGGCACATGTGTACAATGATGGATAGCAATTAGTCTTTTGGTGGTGAGCCTGAGGTAATATATGCAGAAATCCAAATATAATGATGTACACCTGAAACTTATATAATGTTATAAACCATTATTACCACAATGAAATAAAAGCATTTTCAATAAACTTGGAAAAACTATAAAGACGACACACAGACAGATTCCAAAGCTTCAAGTGCCCTTTGAACATCTTGAGTTCTAAAAGGTGCTTGAGTTTGTGTTTTCAACCTGGGGCATCACAGCTTTTATATAAAGTGAAGGGCACAAACTATACAAGAACCGTTTTAAAAGAATTCTGTAATGCATACTCCTTACTCAATAACTATACTGTCTTTACTACTCCAAATCTTTTTGAAAAACTGAAAGTAACAGTCACATACTTATATTAAAATGAGCAAAACTTTCAAACTCCTGACCTTCTTGGCCAAAGGTATTCCCACTAGGCCTGATGACAATATGGTCCACTCCGTTGGGGCTAAAAGTTACCCCACCATGAGTTAATAACAGGAAGTCCAATGCATCTACTGATTTAAATACCATTCTAGAGTCTGCCGTACTACACTCAAACATGGCAAAATATTACAAGGTATTCATGTACTATACCTGGCTCTATCACCAATAAGTTAAGGATTCCTGCCCACAACATCATATTCAAAGAGGAGATGTCATCTCTTAAAAGACATATCAGAGAAAAATTTCTCTTGAACTTCATTGGAAGGAACTCTATAAACTAATGTCAGAAATAAATATGATACAATATTGTAGGTCAACTGTACTTCATAAAGAAAAGAAACCAACAAATGAAAAACAAAAACAGCATTTAAAACAAGAATATGTTACCTGGCAAAGTTATTCAGAATTTGGGGAGAGATGAAGAGTTTTCCAGACAAGGAAATGTTACAGGAGTTTATTGCCATTGGGCCAGCCTCACAAACGTTAATAAGAGATTTTTTTAAGCTGAAAAGAAAGGGTGCTAATTAGTAACAGGAATATGAAAACATAAATCTGAAAATATGAAAGTATAAATCTCCCTGGTAAAGCTAAATATAGTCACGCACCACATAGAATGTTTCAATGACAGACCACATATATGACAGGGGTCCCATAAAAATAGTATCAAATAGCCTAGGTGTATAGTAGGCTATATCATTTAGGTTTGTGTAAGTATAGTTTACGATGTTTGCAAAATGACAAAATCACCTAACAACACGTTTCTCAGAAAATATTCCAATTGTTAAGTGACATATCACTGTATATAGTAAAGGTAGTAGATTAATCACTTCTAAAGAAAGAATGACTTCAAAGATAAAGTAAAAATAACCAAAAGTACAATAATAAATTAAGGGATACAAAAGATACAAAGATGTAAAATATAACATTGAAAATATAAAATGTGGCTGGGAGAGTAAAAATGTAGAGCTTTAGATTGTGTTTAAATTTAAGTTGCTATTGACTTAAAATCTACTGTTATAAGTATAAGTTGTTATATGTAAGCCTCATGGTAACCACCAAGCAAAATCTTGTAGTAGCTACATAAAAGATATGAAGGAATCTAAGCATACCACTGAAGAAAGTTATCAAACCACAAAGGAAGAGAAAAAGAGAAGAAGAAAAAAAAGAAAGAGGAACTACAAAAAGGCAAAAGAAACTATTAACAAATTACAAGAAGTAGATATATATATCAACAATTATTTTAAATGTGAATGGACTAATTTCTTCAATCAAAAGACACAGAGGGTTGAATGAATTAAAAAAAAAAAAATCCATCATATCCTGCCCACAGAAGATTCACTTCAGCTATAAGAACACATATGGGCTCAAAGTAAAGAATGGAAAGACATTTTATGCATATGGAAACCAAAAGAAAGCTATATTTGTATTAGATAACATAGGCTTTAAAATAAAGCTGAAATTTAGTAGAAGGAAGAAAATAAAAAGATCAGAGTGGAATATATGAAACAGAGACTAAAAGGCAGTAGAAAGGATGAATGAAACTAAGGACTGTTTCCGTAAAAAGACAAGCAAAATAAAAAGCCGTTAGTTAGACTGAACAAAAAAAATTAAAAAAAAGAGAGAGAGAAGGCCCATATAAATAAAATCAAAATTGAAAGAGATGTTACAACTGATACTACACAAATACAAAACATCACAAGAGACTACTATGAACATTTCTACGCAAACACATCTTACAACCTACAGGAAATGAATGTTTCTAAAAACATAAACACTACCAAGACTGAAATATAAATAAATAGAAAACCTAAATAGAGTCATTACTAGTAAGGTGATTGAATCAGTTATCAAAAACCTCCCAAGAAGAAAAAGCCCAGGAGCATATGGCTTCACTAGGGAGTTCTATCAAACATTCAAAGAAGAATTAAAAGAAAACTTCCCAAACTCTTCCGACACAAAAGAAAAAAACACATCAAATTAATTTTATGAGGTGAGCTTTACCCTGATACCAAAACAAGACAAGGAAACCAGAAGAAAGAAAATTATTCGACAATGTTCCTGATGAACATAGATGTGAAAATCCTCAATAAAATAGTATCAAACTGAATTTAACAATACATTAAAAAGATCATATACCACTATCAAGTGTAATTTATCCCAGAGATATAAGGATGGTTCAATATTTGCAAATCAATGTGGTATACCACAATAATGAAATGAATAAAAATTATATGACCATCTCAACAGACACCAGAAAAAAATCATTTGACAAAATTCAACAACCATCCATAATCAAAACTCTCAACAAAATGTTAAAGAGGAAATGTCCCTCAACAATAAAGGTCATATATGAGAAGCCCACAGCCAACATCATACTCCACGGTGAAAAGTGGAAAGCTTTTCTTCTATGATCAGGAACAAGAGAGGGATGCATACTCTCATCACTTTTATTCACCACAGTATTGGAAGTCTTACATAGAGCAATTATTCGAGAAAATAAAAAGATATTCAAACTGAAAAAGAAGAATACAACTGTCACTATTTGTAGATGACATAATGGTACATAGAGAAAACTCTTAAGAGCCCAAGAAAAACTGTTAGAGCTAACAAACTGATTCAGTAACTTTGCACAGCACAAAATCAAGAAAAAAATCTATTGAAATTTATACATTAATAAACTATCAGAAAGAAAAACTAAGAAAACAATCCCATTTATGATTGCATCAAAAAGAACCAAGAAATGTTTCACCAAGGAGGTCAAAGAATTGTACACTGAAAACTACAAGACCTTAATAAAAGAAATTGAAGGAGCCAAATAAGTGGAACGATATTCCATGCTCATGGATTGAGGAATTAATTATTGTCAAAATGGCCTTTCTATCCAAAGCAATATAAAGATTTGGTGCAACCCTTATCAAAATTCCAATGGCATATATCACAGAAATAAAACAAACAATCCTAAAATTTGTATGGAACCACAAAAGAAGTTGAATAGCTTAGGCAATCTTAAGAAAGAACAGTGAGCAGTGTCACATTTTCTGATTTCAAACTATGTTATAAAGTTATAGTAGTTATAACAATACTGTATTTGCATGAAAAGAGACACATAGAACACTGGAACAGATAGAGATCTTAGAAATAAACCCACAGATATTTCGTCAATTAATTTACACCCAAGAAGCCAAGAACATACAATAAGAAAAGGACAGTCCTTCCCGTTGGGAAAACTGGATGGACAGTTACGTGTAATGGAATAAAACCAGACGACTGTTTTACAACATACACAAAAATTAACTCTAAATGGATTAAGGACTTTAACGTAAGAACTTAAATCCTAAAACTCCTGGAAGAAAACATAGGCAGTAAACTCCTTGACACTGGTCTTGGCAATAAATTTTTAAATCTGATTCCAAAAGAAATGCCGAAAAACAAAAAGTAAACTAGCTGAACTACATCAAACTAAAAAAGTTTCTGCACAACATAGGAAACCACCAACAAAATGAAAAGGCAATAAACTGAATGGGATAAAATATTTGCAAGTCATATTTCTTATAAGAGGTTAAAATACAAAATATATAAACAACTCAAGCAAATTAATAGCAAAAAACTGATGTGATTAAAAAAGGGACAGAGGATCTGCACAGACATTTTCCCAAAGAAGACACAGATGGCCAATGGTACATGAAAACATGCTCAGCATCACTAACCATCAGGGAAATGCAAATCAAAAGCACAAAGAGATATCATCTCACACCTATGAGAATGTCTATTATAAAAAATAGTAACCAATTATTGGTGAGACTATGGACAAAAGGCAATTCTTATGCACTAGTGGTGAGAATGTAAAAAACAGTATGGAGCTTCCTCCAAAAATTAAAAATAGAACTACCAAATTATCCAGCATTTCTACTCCTTGGCATTTATATAACAAAAACAAAAATACTAACTCAAAAAGATGTAGCACCCCCATGTTGGCTGCAGCGTTATTTACAATAACCAAGATATGGAAACAACCAGTGTCCATCAATGAATTAATGGATTTTAAAAACATAACAGGTATATTCAATGGGATATTATTCAGCCATAAAAAGAATGAAATCTTTTTTGCATTTGCATCAACAATGGTGGATCTCGAGAACATTATGCTAAGTGAAATGTCAATGACAGACAGAGAAAGACAAATACTGTATGATCTCACTTATATGTGAAATCTGAAATGAAAGCTCAGATACAGAGAACATATTGGTGATCATAACAGAGGCAAATAGCAAAAATTTTCAGCTATAACATAAATGTCATGGGGATGTTATGTACAGTAGGGTGATTATAGCTAACCATACCGTATTGCATTTTTGTAAGTTGCTATGAGACTAGATCTTAAAAGTCTCAGGCTGGCCCCATGGCACAGTGGTTAAGTTTGCACATTCCACTTCTTGGTGGCCCAGGGTTCACTGGTTTGGATCCCCAGTGCAGACATGGCACCGCGTGGCAAGCCATGCTGTGGCAGGCATCCCACATATAAAGTAGAGGAAGATGGGCACGGATGTTAGCTCAGCGCCAGTCTTTCTCAGAACAATGAGGAGGATTGGTAAATGTTAGCTCAGGGCTAATCTTCCTTGGGGAAAACAAAAATGTTTCCACAGGAAAACAAAACTTTGGTAATTATGTGTGGTAAATTATGTTGGTAAATACATGTTAACTACACTATTGTGGTGATCATTTCACAACGTAGACAAATATTAAATCATTATGTTATGCATCTGAAATTAATGTTATATGTCAATTATATCTCAATAGAAAAATACAGTAATGAAACTTTGAGTTATTACTTGAGATCAAGTTTTGCAACTAAAAAAGAAATTCAGAATCATGAACAATTGGAAGTCGACTCCAACAGGTAATGCAACTTTAGATTCCCAGAGATCTTCTAAAACTAGCGAAGTTTTAGTAGCAGATCTTCAGAACAAGCAGATGATGGTGACTAATGAACAGCTTCTGTCCAAGATATTGGCCACACTCCTATCTAATTCCTGTTTTTAACAGATTGCTTATAAGCATTCTTCTCATTTTCTGTAGATTCCTTATTGTCATGTACCTCTAATAATCTCTTTTCTCTTTTCTTATTAGAAGTGTTAGGTCAGAATGTATTCATTTGAATGTCCTTCTTATATTATACCAAATAGCATCTACTACTCTCAATCTTAGAGAATGCTTGCTAGATCATCCATCCCGAGACTTCATGATAAAAATATATGGCGGGCTGGCTATGTGGTCTAGTGGTTAAGTTTGGCACACTCCACTTTGGCGGTCCAGGGTCAGTTCTCAGGCGCATATCTACAACACTCATTAACAGTCATGCAGTGGTGAAGACCCACATACGAAACAGAGGAAGACTGGCACAGAAGGTAGCTCAGAGTGAATCTTCCTCAGCAAAAACAAAAACAAATCACCTATGGCAATTCCAGTTTCATCAAATAAGTCCATAAGCAATAACAGCCAATAGAATTTCCCTTGCAACTGCATGTAAAATTGACCATAAACAACTCAACCTGTGACTTTGTTAGTGTCCTAGTCTCTCTGAGAAATAACAAATTAGAATCTGCTAATCAGAACATAAGTAACCTTAAATTAGAATTGAACAAACTACATAGGGCAATAGGCCAAGTACATAACACTTGAAAGAGAATAAAATCCAAATATGCAACCCAGCAAAATTAAGCTTGTTCTGATCTCATGTCATTAACACTTACTTTGTTTCTTTCCTCCCAGATATTTCTGTGCCTCTGCTGAATATTACTTCCATTGTGGCCAGAAGATCTGGTTCTATTTGCCTAAGACTAACATCATTTGACAAAATTCAAAATAATTTCATGATAAAAACTCTCAAGAAATTGAGTACTGAAGAAACACCCCTAAAGATAAGAAAAGGCATATATAAAAACTCACAGCTAATATTGTACTCAGTGGTGAAAGGTTTAAAGCCTTCTTTCCTAGAAGAGAAACAAGACAAGTGCCCACTCTCATATGTCCTACTTAACATAGTACTGGAAGTTTTAGCCAGAACAATGAAGTAAGAGAACAAATAAAAGACAGCAAATTGGAAAGAAGCAGTAAAATTGGCTCTGCCTGTTCATGTCATGGTCTTGTATATAGAAAATCCTAAAGACTCCATCAAAAAACTGGTAGACATACTACATGAATTCTGTAAAGTTCAAGGTATCAAATCTACACACAAAAGTCAATAGTATTTCTAGACACTAACAACAAACTCTGCAAAAGAAATAAAGAAAGAAATTCCATTTACAATAGCTTCAAAAAATGGAATATTAGGAAAAATTTAATGAGCAAAGTGAAATATCTATACAACAAAAGCTAAAAAAAAATAATCGATGAAAGAGATTAAGAAGACACAAATAAATGGGAAAATATCCCGTACATAATTGGGTCAGAAGAGTTAATATAGCTAAAATGTCCATACTACCCAGAGTCTCCCATAGATTTAATTTATTCCCTATCAAAATCCCAAAGGCATCCATCACAGAAACAGAAAAAAGTCCTAAAATACATGCAGAAACACAAAAAACCCGGAAGAGCCAAAGGAATCTTGAGAAAGGACAATAAAGCTGGAGGCATCACACTTCCTGAAACAAACTATACTACACAGTAATGATAATCAAAACAGTATGGTAGTTGCATAAAAACAGACACATAGACCAATGGAAGAGAATCAAGAGTCCAAAAAGTATCCCATGCTTATATATCAACTAATATTTGACAAAGGAGCCAAAAATACTAAAGGAGGAAAGGATAGTTGCTTCAATAAATAGTGTTGGGATAACAAGATATTTACACGCCAGAGAATAAAAGTGGGCCCCTATCTCACAACGCTTACAATTATTAATGCAAAATGGATAAGGAGACTTAAACCTAACACCTAAAGCCATAAAACTCCTAAAGAAAACGTAGGAAAAAAACTCCATGACGTTAGCCTTAACAATTATTTTTTTAATATAACACCAAAAGCACAAGCAATAAACGTAAAAATTAGCAAGTGGAACTAGCCCTAATAATATAGCTTCTGTGCAAACACAACGATAAGAATAAATAAAGGTAACCTTGGCATTTTAAGCACATCGGCTCTCAAAAAGTTTCTTTCTCTGTCCACTGGCTCCATCTTCATTCTCAAAAAGCAAAGCCTTTCTTAGGGCTTTACCGCTCTTTCACAGTCTGACCATCCCAACAAAGACGAACAATGCCATGCAAGTACTACCCACCCCTTCCTTGTCAGACCCTTGCCACAAAGGGGAAGGGTCTTATTCTAGTCTAATTGTGTGGGTAGGATTCCTGCAGTATCACGCCTCTGGGCACACTGCCCCATCCTCAAAGTTTAGTTTACGTGACTCAACTTGCCATCTTAGGGAGATTTCTGACCCACCTGCTTCCCCTTTTTGTGGGCCCCCGATTTTGTAGCCTTTATGGTTACATCGGTTACTTGGTTTCATTGTAAAAAGCAGCTATTTTATCTTTAAGATAATCAACTTAAAACTACATGAATTCAATTATTTGCAGTACTTTAATGCACTGTCATTTGTACTCCTTTTTTTGTGGGGCCCTCAGCACATTTGTTGACCTTCTTGGCACTGGGCCCAACAAGCTCACTGTAAACTAGGGAATTCAAAAACCAAAGGAGACCACCAGAAGGCCTTCGCAATATCTCTGATGCAGGCTGGTCCCAGGAGCAACGTGTGGCCCTTTTTTGTGACATGACAGTGCTTTTAGTTTTGCCATCTGCAGGAAAAAACAAGCATTACGGAATATACTAGGTGAGTCCTTTAGGAAGGGTTGCATAATACAATTTGCAAGAAATCTCCCCATTACAGCAGCCAGACAGACCCCTTTGGAAACATGAATACCTGTGATGTCTCACTCCCTTACCTCCTACTGATGTCCAAAAAGAGGCTTCCCTATTGCAGCCTCTTTAAAGCGCAATCACTCCAACCCCTCATTCCTAACTCCTTTCCCACTGCTCTACCTTTTCTCCCAGTAGATTTCATTACCTGTGGACCTCTGTAAACTTCTCTCTGCTCCAGCAGGATGTAAGGTGGTTTTCTGGAACCATTTTGTACCTGGACATATCTCCAAGGGTGTAGAACATGCCTGGCATTCATTAGTCTCTCAATAAGTAGCTACTAAATGATGGAATGCCCTGATTCTCAGCGAAATTACCAATCTGACAACACTGGTCAACCCTGAGGGTAATGGAAGGGCAGGCAGAGGGCCATTTCACCCTTACTTTCTGAGGAGGACATCAGAAGTGTTTTCTGAAGGCAGTTTGTGAAAGAGAGTACAAAGAAAGTTCTGCATAGGTGTACCTGCCGTCATGCAAATGAAAAACCAGCCCACGAATGAAGCAACGCTGCCCCCCGAGACAGCAAGCAGAAGGCTGGTAGCATCTACGTATGACTAAGGAAAAGATAAAATCATGCTCTCAAACCCCCCTATTAGTTTGTGGAGCACCCAACGCTTCGGTGCTGTAACATGTTTCACGTGCTTCTTTGGGCCCCAGGCCTGGAAAGGACACCAAGCTCTTTCACATGAATTCTGCTCCACAGGCTTTCAAATGAAGGCACCCCTGGTCATCAGCTGATAGGAACGGGGAACAGCTACCACCTGCTTCCGAGGAGAAAAGATCTCTCAACCTATTTAGGCCCACCAAATTTGGAGAAAATATTACTTCCTGCCAACACAGCACGAAAGACCCTACACAACTCACCAACTTTTGAAAACCTCCCTGGATGCCTAAGCGTCTGCCAAGAGCATCCTCATTGCTCTCCCAGCAAATCTAAGGGCTCTTCACAGGGCCGAAAGGAACTAATCCAATTAAAAGGCAGTATTGGGGTGGTGTAGAAGGATGAACTCATGTCAACCACTGCGGACACGTGGCCTGCATACTTGGATGCCAAATGTAGGCTTGGGGTAAACGAGAGCCAGCTCAGTCCAGAACCCCACTCTTCTCTGACCCACGCTGGCAAGATCGGGATTCACCAGGCCGCACATGCAGCATTCCCACCCGCCAAGCATAGGCGCCAGAAAGGGGAAGCTGGACCAGCCCTTTTATGAAGACGCAGGTAGAGAACCCCCCGAGCTGAAACTGAAATGCCTCACATTGGCCAAGCACTGTGAAGGTAAAGAACCTCTTCACTTCCAGTGCAACGGCATCTGTGGTCCCGAGAGGGAGGAAATCAGATGAGGGAGAAGTTCTGATCTGGCTTCCACATCCTCTAGGAAGTAAAAATTCCTTACTCTTGCTTGCTAGAGGACCAAGCACAGAACTGAAATTACTAAGATTACCAGTTTCTCCTGTTAATTCACACGTGGCAATTATGCTGGGGACTTTTATTGTCTTCCTCCCTTTGGATCTCCTGAGCTCAGTGCACACAGTTTACCCATTAAGAATCATGTTTGATGACTGAGACAGCCCATCCTTGAAATATTTAATAAAGGTCAAGAACGCGCAGAACATGTGGGCATTTCTACTAGATACACTGTGCGGAATAATCTGTATGATCCATTGAACTCTGACATATTGTGATTGCACAATCATAATTTCTTGTAAAAACAAATCATTCTTTGCTATGGATCATTGACGGGTACACACAGCTTTGTACTAAAATCTTCTGAATTGTGCCTTGACAGGGTGAACTTCATGGTGTAAATTGCGTATCGTTTAAAAAAGTAAACGTTCCCCCTTCTGGAGTGGATGGTGGTGATGGTTGCACAGCTTTGTGAATGCACTTGAAACTTACTGAAGTAATTGCCGTAAAATGGTGACCTCTGTGGTACACTATGCTATACCTCAAGACTACACAAAGCATTCCTTCCATGCCAGCAAGGCACCAACTTTCAACACAGTGGGGTTGAATAAAATCTACACTCTTGTCTTCAGACAGTGTGCATTGCAGCAGGATTCAGTTCTATTCCTGGCTTCTGAGGTCACGGCTAGACCTTTTTGGCATGTCTCAGGTCCCTTTGCTGATTTTGGTTCTAGTCCTGGACAGCTCTCCCAGGGCCTATAACTCTACCTGGGTTGCTCACTCCTAGACCATGAGCAAGACACCCCTACACCCACTTTCCTACTCCTCCCACCTACCCTGTCATTTACTTTTTGTTATTGTTCTCCCAAACAAAATGTTCTTTTCCAAGTTGAACAGTACTGAATATTGTTTTCTGACTGAAACATTCTTGTCTGATTCTATTGTTTTCAGTGTACTGTTGGTCAAATATATACATAGACATGGGGGAAATCTGAAAAGCCATAAAGGTGTCAGATGAAAGTGAGTTTAAAAAGACACTTGGGGGACCAGGCTGGTGGCATAGTGGTTGATTTCCCATGCTCCCATTCAGTGGCCTGGGGTTCGCAGACCCCAATCCCAGGCACAGACCTAGCACTGCTCATCAAACCATGCTGTGGCAGCATCTCACCTAAAATAGAGGAAGATCAGGACGGATGTTAGGTCAGTGACAATCTTCCTCAGAAAAAGAGGAATATTGGCAACAGATGTTACCTCATGGCCAATCTTCCTCAGATATACATGCAAAAAGATGTTTGCATGAGGTCCTCTTTGTCTGAGTTTAAATCAAACTGTTGTAAAGAAATGTTTGTTTACTCATCAGGAAACAGAAAGGGTTTCCAACTGTTTACCAGAGGTTCTGAGCAAGGAAAAACTTTGAACATGTAGAAGGAATAAGTTAAATATATACACCCAGTTTGCTGGTATCTCCTTCAGAGGAAGGAAGCAATATGCATGAATCATGCCAATATTTTCGGAAAAATCTTTGGCTCTAAATTTATCCAAATGTCAAGAAACATAATAAACAATTTGGCAACATAACCTTCAACCTCGTCAAAACAACTTCTCAATCAGGAGTTGGCCTCTCTTTGTGAAAGGCCTTCCTTCTGAAAGCAAGAAGACTTGTCATATACCAGGCATGCATTTTCACGTTTAATGGTGCTGGAAAAGCCCTATGGCAAGGAGGCTAAGGGTGTGGTAACATGGACACCCCTTCCCACTCCACCCCCACTCCCGGACACCTAGAAAACTGACCACCAGGCTGAAGTACACAGAAAGTCTGAGGGTGATAGATGGGGACTTGAGTTATACCTGAATGTAATGAATCACAAATATATTGTGATTTATGAGGGCCAGAGATAGATGAGAAGCTCCCGGCCCAGGTGAGGTGGTTCCCAACACCTAGCCAGACAGATTTAAAGCTGACTTTATTTGTATAAGGCTGGATGAGAAGGGGGTGGGTAGGCTGAAATCTTGCATCTTCTGGTGAGCGTTGGCGCTCGCCAGTAGGGAGAGCTGCCCCCTATTTTCCTTCTTTGAGGATGTGGTAAGGATCTCTGCTGTGTGTCCTGAGTGCACTGACTTTCTTCTTTGTCACTTAAGATACAAAAATCTAATTTGCTTTTCTCTGCTGCATCTGCACTTCATTCTCCATCTTCTGCTGACGTGTGCAAAGACCAGTATGTGGTCTTGAAGTTAGTGGTCTTGCATGTACAATCCTCCTGACACAACTAGGACAAATAGGAATTAGCACCCCCACTTAGTTGAACTAGTCTAAAAATGAAGTTCTGAGAATTTAAGTCTTTAATCCAACTTCCACAGGAAGTACCTGTCTGAGGGAGGACAAAGGCTTAAATGCAGACCTCTTGGACTCCCAAGTCCACACTGTTGCCTTTGTAAAGCATCATGTGTGAAATGGACAGAGCCTCCATAACACATTCCCAAAATGACTGCCCAAAGCAGATACCATTTGTGCTGGGTTGAGAAAATTAGGTGTTTGTTCATTCGATTTGAAGTGAAGACCTCAATGTTGTAAAAGTTCTAGAAGCCCACAAAAGAGCATTTTTATATTCTTCAAGATTGGGGTTGCAAAAGCCTTTATAAATGTTCACAGAAAACATAAAAAAGCCAGATCGACAGGTCTGTTACAACCACTGGGAAAAACAAACAGCTGCAGACTCACTCTAACCAAGTCACACTTCCTGCAATTCTCTTGCCCTTGCAGGACACTTCCATTTAAAACTGGCCCCACCTCTGAAAAAAATAAGGATTTCACTGCCACCACCCTCCTTTAATCTCCATGGAGTGCTTTGTATCTTTTCTTCTTACACTGAATAAACCCTATACACACTTAATTCTTTTAAATAAAAAGTATGTATTTTCCAACAAAAATTCAGCAAGAGAAGTGGCGTGGTTTGTTGTTTCCGAATATCTCTTTAATGTCTGGTTTAAGAGAAGTCTGCTGGATTTCCACACATGCTTCAGTATTCGTTGAGTCTGTTTCACTTCACTGCTTTGCTTGAAGCTTGTAAACAAAACACAGCCTGGATGTAGTATACCTGGAAAAGAGAGGAATATTTAACAGCCATTCCACATAATTGTGAATTCTTTGGTGCACTTAGAGCATTTCAAACTGTGGGATTAGCTGATGTCACCTGGGGGCAGTGGGAGATGAGCAGGACGGAGCCTCAGGACAAGACAACACTTGGAGGTTGAATAGAGAAGTTATGGCAAAGGTATCAGAAGGGTGGAAAGACCAGTGAGAAAAGAATAAGAGCTTGAAGGAAGGATGAATTGTGTCAAAATCTTTGGAATCAGTGAGTAAAGGATGTAACAGGAAGATGAGCAAAAACTGGATCCTTTTAATTTCTACATGAAGTTCTGAGAAACACCTACCATTTTACTAAAAATGTAGTAGGAGCACAATCGATATCTACTGAGTAATGAGGCATTTTCCAGTCATAGCTCTTTATCCTCCATTTGCAGCACACAAAAGGTACACCATGGCACTGAACCAAATTATGCCTTCGAATTATGGCTAATTGTGTCTAAAATATGTTTCCACCTCCAGTTTACATTAAAAACTTCCTCAGAAAATGGATTCATTATTTTGTATCCATTATTTTGTATCCCTTTAGTTATAAATCACTTTTTGACTTGAAATGTTAATTTTTTCAAATGACAAAAGCTCAAATACTAAGTTCAAAAAAACAAGAATGGCTGTTAAAATACTCCTCTCTGTTCTAGTCCATATAGATTAGAGAAGAAGGACTTTGATTCATGGAGAAGCCTTCTAGATCTAAAGTTCTTGCAGTAGTATACTGGGCCTTTCATGAGTTTTAAGTTTCTTTCTTTGTATCAATGCTGACATACTGTTGTTAGAATGTCACATAAATAGACATAGAATCCAAAACAGAGAGTGAGGCTATAGAACATTGCAGGACCTTGGAGTTTTGTTCCTATAAAAGTAAGATGAAGATTGAATCTGATCTTATGGCAAATTCTGCTTTGCTGTGCTACAAAAAGACCAGGGTGTGGTTGCAATGACAAGAAAAGTAGCAAGTAGTCTAAACTGAAAGCAGGAGTCAGGAAAGGACAAAGGAGATATCAGGACGAGAGAAATATATACCTTTCTTTCTTATAGGTAGATTTATCTTAAAGAGTGAGTATATTGAAGTCTCCAACTATTATTGTAGAAGTGCCTACTTCTTCCTTCATTTACATCAGTTTTTGCTTCGTATACTTTGATGGTCTGCCTCTAGGTGCCTAAGTGTTTTTGATTGTTGCATCTTCTTGCTGAACTGAACATTTTATGAATATATAAGGTTCTTTGTCCCTTTTAAACATTTTTGATTTAAAGTCTATTTTGTTTCATTTTGGTAGAGCACCTCTTACTGTGTTTGGGTTACTGTATGCCTAGAATATCTTTTCCCATCCTTTTCCTTTCAGTCTATTTGTGCCTGTGTATCTAACACGAGTCTTTAACAGGTAGATAGCATATAGCTGGATCTTGCTTTTTGTGTTTCTATTTCTTTGCTGCTGCTTTTTTTTTTTTTTGGTGACAAAGGATGGCCCTGAGCTAACATCTGTTGTTTCCTTATTTTGCTTGAGGAAGATTGTTATTGAGCTAACATCTGTGCCAATCTTCCTCTATTTCATATGTGAGACGCTGCCTCAGCATGGCTTGATGAGCAGTGTGTAGGTCTGCACTGGGGATCTGAACCCGTGAACCCCAGGCCGCCAAAGTGGAATGCACAAATTTAACCACTATACCACCAGGCCGGCCCCTCTTTGCTTCTTTAAAACCCATGTATCCACACATAGGTCTTTTGACTGGGAAGTTTGCTCCATTTATGTTTAAAGTAATTATTATATGTAAGGATTTAGTATTGTCATTTTGTTTGCTGTTTTCTGTCTTGTTGTCCTTTGACCCCTCTTCTCTCTTGCTATCTTCTTAGTGATTTTTTAAAAATAATGATATGCTTTCATTTCTTTATCTTTCTTAGTTTGTGTGTCTTCTTTAGGTATTTTCTTTGGATTACCAGGAGACTTACATAAAACATCCTATAGTTATAACAGTCTATTTTAAGCTGATAACAGCTCACCTTCAATTCCGTACAAAAACTCAACACCATTACTTCTCACCCAACCACGCTTTATATCATTGTCACAATTTACACCTCTTTATATTGTGTATCTATTAACAAATTTTTGTAGTTGTACCTATTCTTAATATTTTTGTTTTTACTTTTACACTAAAATTAAAAGTGATTCAGATACCATAATGACCACACTACTGTATTCTATATTTGTCTGTATATTTACCTTTATCGGCTTTATATTTCCATATGCTTCTATGTTGCTCTTTGTCTTCTTTCATTTCAACTTAAAGAGTTCTCTTCAGCATTGTTTGTAGGGCAGGTCTAGAGGTGATGAGTAGCTCAGCTTTTGTTGTCTGGGAAAGTCTTAATTTCTCCTTTAGTTTTGAAGGACAGTTTTGCTAGGTAATGTATTCTTGGTTAGTATTTTTTTCCTTTCAATGCTTTGACTCTGTCATCCCATTTCCTTCTGATCTGCAAGGTTTCTGCTGAGAAATACACTGATAGTCTTATGTGGGCTTCTTTTGATACAATGAGTTGCTTTTCTCTTGCTGCTTTCAAAATTCTCTTTGTCATTGACTTTTGAAAATTTGGTTAGAATGTATTTCAGTGTAGACTTCCCAGGGATCTTTGGGCTCCATGAGTCTGGATGTTGAATTCCGTTTCCAGATTTGGGGAGTTGTCAGTCATTATTTTTTAAATAAGCTCTCTACCTGTCTCTCTCTCAGTGTCTTTCTTTCTTTCTTTCTTTCTGGCACATTCATAGTGCACACATTGCTTCACTTGATTGTGTCCCATAATTCTCTTGAGCTTTCTTTCTTGTCCGTTTTTTTGGTCATCTGACTGGATCATTTCAAATGGCCTGTTGTGAAGTTTGATGGTTCTTCCTTCTACGTGAGCAAATCTGCTGTTGAACCTCTCTAGTGACTTTTATAGTTCAGTTATTGTATTCTTCAGCCCCAGAATTTCTGTTTTGTTCTTGTTTTCACAGTTTCTCTTTGTTGAGATTCTCATTTTGTTCATGTATCATTTTATGATTTTGTTCAGTTGTCTATGTGTGTTCTCTTGTAATTTACTGACTTTCTTAAAGGTGATTATTTTGAAATCCCTCTCCAGAAATTAATGAATCTCCACTTCTTTAGGGTGGTTTACTGGAGATTTACTTTGTTCCTTTGGGTGTGTCATGTTTCCCTGATTCTTTGTGTTCTTTGAATCTTTGCTATGGTGTCTGTGCATTTGAAGAAACAGCCATCTGTTGGACTGTCTTTGACAAGGGAAAGACTGTCAATCAGCCTAACAAAAGAATCCAGGAGGCTCTCCAGCATTTTGTGTGAATATGTCTTCTCTGGACTTATGCAAGCAGATTCTTAATTGGAAAGATGTACTGAGTTCGTCTTTTCCCGGGAGCTTGTAATCTGTTGCTCTCCCTGGCATCTATCTGCTTTACCATGGGCAGGGACATTAGAGGTGGACACCACTACTGTCTCTTCTTTCTTGGGGAAGAAGCCTCAGGTTGTTCACCTTCACCCATATATATATTTAGGATCCTGTCACATCATTTTATTTCATTCTCCCAACTTGGATTCCTTTCATCTACTGTCCTGCCTAATTGCTCTGGTTAGAACTTCCAGTGAGGTGTGGAGGAAAAGTGGTGAAAGTAGGCATTCTATCTTTTTCCTGTTCATCAAATATCCCCTTCCCACTGAGATTCTTCCATAGAGGTTATCCTTTGGTCCACTGGCAAGAGTGTGTCCAGCTTTTGGGGCATCTGAATCTTGAACAACTCTGAAACCCTTTCTCTAAGAGAGAGGTGAAGTTACAAATACAGAATTACACATGAAGTGAAATGTTTATTGAGAATGGGAAACGGAGGAGCAAATTACCTTTCAAAACACTGAAACGTACATCAATCGCATTGTTTAAGTGTTGATTCTTGCAGTTCATGTTAGTAATGTTCTATATCATCACCACAAACAATGAATTAGTGAGTACTGGACTACTGCTCCTAAGAGGAATTCAGGTTTAGGCAGCTACAAGCTTCTGGTCACACGATGTTACTGTTGACCAATCAGTGAATAACCATGTTTTATCTTAATCATAATAAGGAGAAAAATGGGCACATCCATACAATGGAATATTATGCAGCCATAAAAAGGAATGAAATATTAATTCACATATTAAATCACAACATGGGTGAAATTTGAAAACATTGTCCTGAGTGAAAGAAGCCAGACACAAGAGGTCACTCACTGATTGATTTCAATTATATGAAAACAATCAGAATATGTTAATTCAGAGACAGAAAAGTGACTAATCTTTGCTATGGACCAGGCAGAAAGGGGTATTAGGGAGTGACTGGTTGTACAACATTGTGTATGTACTAAATGCCAGAGCTGTACCATTAAAATGGTTAGTTTTTTGTTATGGGAATTTTACCCTAATAAAAAGGACAGCTTGATGTAATAAAAAACAAATCTCTCTCTCAGAGAAAAGAAAAGGAATGGAACAATAAACATTTATGCTTTAATCTACCGATCATCTGGGTCTTTGCAATTTTAGCATTAATAAACAATTCTTTCAATTTCTTCTTCCCAGCAATCATTCACATGTCAGTAGTAATCAGGAAGACAATGACTTTCCGTTGTTCCTTTTGGCTCATTGGTTATTGGGCATTACTGGAAAAGTAATAAGGTGATTGGCACAGTCATTTTGCTATACAAGACCTCAAGTGGGCATTCTCCTCTATGCCATCATTATTTTACTTATTCCCAACCACATAGATTCCAGTTTGGATTCTACCTCACATATTCCCAGACCACTATCTGCTATCTGCAGGGGGAGGATAAGAAACTTAGAGCTTAAAAACCCAAAAGTCTCCAGGGTCACAAGTTCCATCCCTTTCTGCAATGCAAATACACACCTCCAGAGGGGTAATGCTCTTATTATTTATCCCAGCATCTTTTAAGCTTTAAGGCGTGTTCTTTAATCAGGACTCAGTAAAATGTGTTCAGAAAGCTCTAACTATGCAGAAACTTCCATATATTTTGCCTACAGCCTCACAATGGGATTTCAGTTTTGTCTTTTGGAAGGCAACCCTCCTAACCCTCTGTGTATGTGCCCCTTGGATATTCTCCCCCTTTAACTTTTCCCAAGATGGATCCTGATTCCTGTATCAAGGCATTTCTTTTGTGGTTTACTAACTCATTTTGATGGAGCATACCTACCCACATTTCCCAGAGAAAAGAGTAAATGTGTTACTGAGAGTTTACTCTCTGATTGATGACACCCAAATAGCGAGAACAGTATTGTGTGAAAAAAGAAAGGCTTTACTCTGCCAGGCAGAGGGAGCAAAGCAGAGGGCCAGTGCCTCAAAAGTTGCTTGCCCCTCCTTAAGAAATGGGTAGGGGTTTTATTTGAATTTTTAGGTAGGTTCAGGGGGCCCTGGCTTTCTTGGTCAGTGTTTTCACATCAGCCTGTGTCTGAGGCTGCTTCCAGCAGAGGAGACAACGGACTTCTCAGATGAATGTCTCTGGCTGTTTATCTATATGGTGGAAGTTAGACTCTGATGTCAGGAAGCCAAGGAGTTGGGCCTAGGAAGCTTCAGTTTCTTGACATTCTCTGGACATTAGTTTCTCTGTAAAAGAACTTCAGGGTCCGGTGCTTAGCCGCAACTTTAGTGGGAGCCTAGCATGAGACCATCTGGACTTTAACGATTTGTAACTTCTATTTTGCTCTGTAGCCCAGGGAGTCAGATGTTGAAGAAACAAACATCTACATGTGAGGGTAACTAAAGAATAGGGAATTGGGAACGTGTGCCTTTAGTTTCAATCCATATATGCTGGCTTCACTGTAGGGGAACCAATATCAGGACTGATATTAACTAGAAGCTGGTAACAGATGGGGGATAGCTTTTGAAAAAGATGCTTTCTTGTGTGTGAAAAATGTCAGTATTTTACACTTATATTTGAATGACTTTCTGCTTGAGCACAAAAATTGTTGGTAGAAATCACTTTCCTCAGACAACTGAAAACCTTGTTTCATCATCTTCCAGTTTCAGTTGTTGCTGCTGAGAAATCTTAAGGAAACTGTATAGTCTCCTGTCACATATACAATTTTAGTTTCCCCCCATCTCAAAGCTTTTAGGACTTTCTCTTTCTCCTGTGTATGTCGGAATTTCATGATGATGTACTTTGATGGGGTCTATTTTATCTTTTTGAACCCACTCAACAGAGAAATTCTTTCTTGAGGCACAAACTCACACTCAATTCTGGACATTTGTCACAAACTGTTTGTTTTCTTCTTACCTTCCTCTGTATTTTCTGATATCTTTGTTTTTCTCTTTTCAAAGTGGGCCTGCTAACCTAAGCCTCTATTTTCTCATCTCCTTTCTTGGATTAAAAAAGAAACAGATGTTCAATTACATTCTTGACTTGATAAGACATCATTCTATAAATCTATTTATAGATGACATGTAACATAGTATGGACGTCCCCTTATTAGTTTCCAACATAAATTGTCACATTACGTGGACATAGACATCACTTATTTAACATTGCCCCTACTTATGGATATTTCTGTTCTTTGCATTGTTTCCTATTAAAAACAACACTTGGAGCTTGTGTACATCTTTGTATACTCTATCCCTATGAAAGATTCCATTGTGTGTAATTTGCTGAATCAAAGAGGATGCATGTGGCATTTAATTTAGGAATTTCTTACTGAAAAAAAAAACCTCTTTTGAAACTATAATGCATTCTCCAAACTTAAAAGCAAAAAATAAATATCCAGCCAATGAGAAAACTGTTCCCATCCAGCCCAATCTAGTCTCGTTAGCATATAAAATACTCAGGAAATATAAGTCTTTCATGATTCCCTTCCCAATGCTTACTATCCCCTCATATTTGGCATTTTTATGAAGAACATCCAGAGTATTAGGGAAGAATTACACTATGGAATAATTAAAAATGGTATCTTCATGTTTTACCTTCTATGGTGTTCATGATGAATCCATAAGCTATGGCCTGATGTCAGAGAGATCCAAATGTAGATAAATGGCACATTTAACCAATAAAATAGGGAAAGCGTTCCTCTTAAGTAACCTATTTCATTAGGGCACACATTTAATACAAGATGTTGAAGACTCTTGAAGAATGAGTGAGATTTCTAAAGTATCTTTGAGACACCCAGAAGACAAGAAGCCCCATCAAAGGTACTTGGACAGATGGTTTATTGTTTTGGCTTGTAGAACCTGAATAAAGATCTGCCCTTAAAGCCGTTTTCTTTAAACATCAACAGAGGCAATTAACCTTTCTTACTACAGGTATCAATGAAAATGTTACCCCTGTCAGAGTGAACAATATGACTGATTCTAGCCCTGATGTCAGTTCCCCTACATTAAACCCAGAATATATGGGGTTAAAACCAAAGCACACTTTACCTTCTTACTACCTGGCTCCCTGGCTCCAGAATCTACTACCCACGATGGAGACAAATGGCTAAGGACAAGCACCTGGATTGCTTATCACCTCCTCCTCCTCCCTGCAAACAGTGTCCCAAGGCCGAATGCAGGTGGGAAATCTGTGACCAGCAAGGACACTGACTCCCCCCACCTCTGTACAAACAGCCACATTCCTCACAAACATTTAAAATCCCTTGCCTCCCCTCTTTTGGGGAGATGAGATGTGACAAACCTCAGCTCTCACTCTCAGCTCCTGGCTGATGTCATCTGAAATAGAAACCCTTTCCTTGCCGTAAGCCTGGCATTTTGGTTTTTATTTAGCCCCTCTTGTGTGGTGGGTAAAGAGCCTACGTTTGTAGGCAGTAAGATGACTTTTCACGCTCCAGTCAGTCAGTCAGTCTCCTTGCTCAGTAAAGAGAACTAACCGTAAAAAACATTTTTATCAAAGTAAATTTGGGAACCCAAAAACACAAAAGTAAAATGTTATGTTAAGAATCATTTGCTGGCCTTTTTAAATGTAGCTCCGTAAATGCAGTGTCCTAGACCTGACTGCCACTGAGGTAACGGCCATGGTTCTTGCTTCGGTAAGTTAAAAAACAAAATTCAAAAGTTTTAAAGATCGTATTAGCTTTATTCAATGATTCATTAATCAGACAGCATCCAATCTAGCACATAGAAAGGAGCTCCAAGGAGCTGTACGCAATGAAAGACTTTTAAGACCAGAGGGGAGCAGGAACAAGGAAGTTATGCTAGGCATAAAAGTAGGTTGGTTACTGCAAAATTACTTTTCTTTAGGGGATGGGAAGGGCATATTGGGCAAACTGGCTAACTAGGGCTGACCAAGTGATTCCTGAAAGACTGTTGTAGATTCCATTTCTGGGAGAGTGGAAGTTGTAATTAAGTCTCAATGTGGCGATGTGAGGCTTTACACAAGGGAGCCCACTGGGGGCCTGTATTCTTGTTTTTAACAATTTCCTCTGTTGATAAGAGTCTTAGCCTAAATGAGAAATGTGATTAAAAAAAATTAAAGGCATTAGTGCTACTCCCAGCTACTGCTCTGCAGTTCTCACTTTTGGCCAAATCACAGGTCGTAATGTTGGGTTCACGTGCTTTAAGTTAATCATTCTCTTTGTTTCTTTTCAGATATTCTAGTCTTAAGGAGATCATTTGCTCACTGGTTATCAGTGGGAAATACTCATTTAAAGCTCTTGAGAAAATAGAGTACACCAGGGAGCCTACTATAACTATCATTAGCAGGATAATTTCCAATATCTGCGCCACAGTCCCCAAGACCCAAACTGAAAACCAAATAAGTCAAAAAAAGACCTCATTGAAGGAGTAACCTTCTGAACTCAATGGTTTGTTCAGTGATCACATGTAGCTGTGTTTCAATCTCCCCAGAAGTGTCAATCCAAGTGCAGCAAGTGGTGTTGGCCATAGCAGACACACCTCCTTTCTCAGCTAAAAGATGATCAGGGGCTATCTTATTATCAAGAACTACTTTGGCCACAGAGTCTAGGGACTTTTCTATTGAAAAGCTACCACTTTAGTAGAAGCTCAGCAATATCTTCAATAGCGCAGGAGACTTCCCCAATCTTAGCCTCATTTACACTTACTGCTAGCCAGGGCAGTAGGGATTTACCAAAGGAAGTTCATTATAGATCATTAATGCTTCCTGGTAATTTCCCTTTCAATCTGTAGCTCTAGACTGGGAAGGTGACACAGAGGCCAGTAAAATTTAAGGGTCTTTAGGGGCTGGCCCCATGACCAAGTGGTTAAAGTTGCATGTACTCCACTTTGACAACCCGGGTTCATGGGTTTAGATCCCAGGTGTAGACCTACTCCACTCATCAGTCATGCTGTGGAGGCATCCTATACAAAGTAGAGGAAGACTGGCACAGATGTTAGCCCAGGGCTAATCCCCCTCAAGCAAACAAAATAATAAAAAGAGGAAGATTGGTAATAGATGTTAGCTCAGGGTGAATCTTACCAAAAAAAAAAAAGAAAAGAAAAATTTATGTGTCTGTAGACTGTGCAGGTGGTTTTATTCTGGTTGCCTTTGCCTTGTGTCCCCTTCTTTAAACAGAGCCTGGATGCAAATTTCCCTGGGTTTGTGGTTAACTAAAGACAAGGAAATGGACACCCACCATTAGGGAGTCTCATAGCATAGGGAGGAGACTGAGTTTGCTCTAGAGAAGCTAAGGCATTGGAAATCATAGAGAAATTTGTGATGGGCACAACTGTAGGATCACCATTGTCATGGCAAATCCAATAGTTTGGAGTTAGATGACCTCCCTTGAAATGAATGGACATGTGTTAATAATGCACTTATCTTTCCAGGCCAGAGCAAGGCAAAACGTAGACAAAAGAATCATAAAGATCTTCCTGGTGTAAGAATTAGGAAAAGAGTGATCAGAGAGGGAAGATGGAATGGAAAAAAATGTTCTTGATATGACCTCTTGGGAGGAAGTACCCAGCCTTGATGTCAACGGCTTCTCTTTCTAGTCAATTTGATTTTGAGGTCTTCAGCATTTGGACAGGACCAGATGGCAGATGGGTCCTTCTTCAATTGTAAATTTATGCACCCAACAGTTGACATCTTGTAATTTGGCATAGCATAAGTGGTCAACTCTTCTTGGTAGGATCCTTTCTATGAATCTCACTTTTTCAAAAGCATCATAGTAAAACAATGATTGTAAAATGACAAAAGACTTAAAATGTCTGCAGTTAAAAATCTGAGGAGATGTCTTAATAATGCAATTGACAAGGAAATTTGGTTATTTCTTTGAAATACAACATGTTGAGATAACTGAAATTATGACTGATAACATTATGCCAGGAAATACTAGATTTCATAGATTTTATATAATTTTCAGAACACATATTAATAACAAATACAAATATAACTTAAGAAGATTCAGCATCATTGTTTGATAATGATTCCCATATTATTTAACATATGAAATAAACATGATTATTTTAACACCTTACCAGGTGAGACGCAAATCCTTTGGATTTTCTGGGGCCTTCTAAGAAATCTCAAAATTATTTTCAGCTCAGAAAGGTTCTATTTAGAATTTGATGTGGAGAAAATATCAAAAGTTTAAGCATTTGATTAAATATGATGGCAGAGTTATCATTATAAAATAATACCTTATTTAACTAAAGTGATGGTAGAATATATTAAAGGCAACTACAGGATGTTACATACTTGTGACCAAAACTTAGCTCTTTTAATACTGAGAAGACTATGTTTTCTTAAATAATCAAAGACCTTATAAAGACAACATGAAGTACAGTAAATTATTTTGGTAAGACGCAAAATCTTTGCTGTCCAGGAATATTACTTAAAAGGTAAAGAAAAATCTTTGTTTACAACCTCTTATTAAGGGCAGACCAATAGCATAAGAGGACTCTGTCTTTTTAACAGAGAGAACAAAATTCTAATTTTGTTTGAGTGTACTTTTGATATTAGAACTCATTTTTTTAAAACTAAAATAAATGTATTCCAAACTTAGCGAACTTGACCACATATAAAGTTTCATTCTCAAGATTCCTTCTCTACATAACTTCTACAACATTTTTATACACTTTCAAATTTTGTTCTATTTTTTTTTTCTTTTTTCTTATTCTTATTCTGGAACAACCAGTCATTTTACTTTCCTCACCTACATTTTATACACAGTTGTTTCCTTTCATCTTTATTATTTTTAAGTACCTTTAATTACACATATTGATTAGAATCCTTTATTCCTAGTGAAAACAAGAATTGAACAATTGTGTACTGTTTGCACACTAACATTCTGTGGACTGGCAAATTTATGACTATATTTTGTAATTTCTCAAGCATATTCTTATAGTTAATTTTTCAATGTGGCAACAAAACATCTGTACTAATAGACACAATTATCTTTAGTTCCCATGTAAAAAGAAGCCAAAAGTGAATACACCTACATTTAATAATTAATTTTCTATATTTCATCTTATTTGGAAATAATCTAGATATTCAATGAATATCCATCATTTAACTTATCTCATTATAACTTTTTTTTTTTTTTTTGGAGGAAGATTAACCCTGAGCTCACATCTGCTGCCAATCCTCCTCTTTTTGCTGAGGAAGACTGGCCCTGAGCTAGCATCCGTGCCCATCTTCCTCTAATTTATATGTGGGATGCCTACCACAGCATGGATTGACAAGCGGTGCTAGGTCTGCACCTGGGATCCCAACCGGTGAACTGAAGTTCGGCAGCTGAAGCCGAACTTGCACACTTAACTGCTGCACCACTGGGCCGGCCCCAAACTCAGTATAACTTCAAGTTCTCAAGTTATCAAAAAGACTCTGGAAACTCTTTAAAGTAGATATACCATAAGCATAATTATTGTTGAAAACTTTACTTGTAAACTTTAGCATTATATTATAGATATATAGTTATATTATAAACTTTCGTTCTACACCTATCTAATTTACTTGTTCACAATAAATATGTTTGAATTACTCTTAAAAATTTTATAATATTAAATGGCTAACCATTATCATAATTTTTTTGCTTGCTGACATATTCTGTAAAAGAAACAATATTTTTTTTTATTTTTAGTAAACAAGTAGAATAAAAGTATTACATTTAATGATAACTCTAATGACATAACTGTTTTAACTACACTAAAATTCTTAAACTAGCGTTTATTTACCAAAGATTATCCTAGATAATGTGAACTTGAAAAACATTAGAGTTATTTTTTATATTTTTGAGAGTAGATTTAATTGATATAAATGCTTATTTGTGTTCAGTGCAATTAAATAAAGCTCATTACAAATTTGGGCTAAACCATCAGGAGGTAGAAAAATATCACATTTGTATAACGTACATACATAGACATACATGAACTTACAGAAAGATGAAAGGAGAGATCTTACAGATTTTGTTTTAAAATTTTAGCCATGAGTCTGGTGTCATAATGCAAAATTCACGAGTCTATGAAAGGACAGTTGGATCCAAATATGTTTCTGGCACATGGAATAAGTTAAGTTTACACGTTCAGATGGCTAAAGCTTTTTCAATAGCATTTGTGGTGAAGACTTTTAAGATTTTTCATGAGCCTAATTTTCCAGTAGTCCTTTTTTCTGTTCTGATGAGAATTACCTTGGTTCCTAGAGAAGATCATGTAGAATATTTGTATCTCAAAAAGCTCAGAGAAAGAATGTCAGTTCCACCAAGAAGGACTTTTGCTTCCTAAGTTCAGATCTTTTACAATGTGTACAGCCCTTTGAGATAAATAGGGAAGGTTTTGGGATTGGTAAAAAGGATAGATGGGCTTTGAATTGCTTCTGGAGCTACGTTTCTGTTCTTTCAAAGACCTAATTTATAAGACAGGATGGTTGTCCTTGAGGGGTTGGATTACAACTTGAAGGACATCAAGGAGCTGACTCACCCATCTAACTACATTATCTATCTTTAATTTGCTTCCTTACATCATGGAGAAGATCATCAACTAATATGGAAATCAAAAGATGCCTATGCTCTAGATTTTGAGATGTTTCTCTTTGGATTTTTTTTTCCTTCTGTTTACATCGTTTTATTTAGCTTAGGGGAGAAGGCCTTAAAACAAAGTTTCAGTCAGGCTCTGAATATAAGCTTCTAATTCAGCCAACTTCTGATCATAGAACTACTTAAAAGTCTTTCAAATATGTTTTCAGGTTGAGTCAGAACAAACAGTGAATATTGCTGACAGTGTTGAACAACCCCTTGAATGTAAGAGGCACCCCAAAGAAGGTGCAAAGGATACTGCCTTCACAACAATAATCTAAAGAAAGAAAGACTTCAGCAATTCCCTTGAGGGCTGAAAACATCTGGTAGGACCCTTGCCACAAAAGCAGTGCAAACTAAACTTCTGTCTGGCCATTTTTGGGGGGCCCCCAACCTGATGATTGAGCTGCCTGCATACACAAAAACTGAGAACCTGTGTACCAAGGCAGGCAGAAAGCCATGTCAAATTCTCAGTACACAAAATGAGACAAACAAGGATGCAATAGGAGTCCCTGGGAGAGAATCAAAACCAATGTTACTCCAAACCAAATTCGCAAGAGTCTGAATTTGAAAAATGTCAAAGCAAATAATCCATAATCACTCTGTAAATCAAAATTGGGGTGACTTTATTATGAGCCAGATCTGAGGACTAGCCCAGGACCTTCCTTCCTCAAGAAAGGAAGGGCACCAAAGAAACAGGGTGTACAGAGGGCTTGTATTCCATCTTGGAACAAAGAGGATCCATCACAGATAATAGGAAAATCCCTTTTACAGTAGTCGTGAGGTTGCTTTACTGGCACAGCAATTTGGTGTACACAGCAGGCTGGTGGTCACAAGGTGAGCACAGCAGGTCAGCAATTAATCCTTAATTTAGGGAGAGATGTTTATCCTTAAAAAAATGATGATGTGGGGGACATTACATCCTTATCTTTAAGGGCATTGCTCTTGTCTTTGGGATGTAGTAAATATCTAAAGCAGATATACAAAGCACACTCCACAGGTTAAATAAGGTCCTTTTGAAAAAACAAGGTCAGGCCAAACTTAACACACATGGCTTCCTCATTTATTCAACATATCTTATTGTTCGTCATTTATTTATGATTTTTCTCCTTTTGATCTAAAATCGTTTGATAGAAAGCATTGATGATCAAAACATTGTCCTGTGGTATCAGAGTAGTTGCTGTCTGCCCAACATCCAATATGACCCTCGGTGCCAGGTTTTTATCTCCTTTATTTGACCATTTGTCCACACTGGGTAGAAATAATCAGACATAGTGGACAAGCATAGAGGTGTGTAAATTAACAGAGGAATCATTTTATAGGTTTTTCAATGAATTTTAGTTATTGAACAAACACTGCATGTGTGCTTTTACATGACTCCTCATGTTCACATCATTTACAATTATAATGGCAATCTTGATCAAAAAAGGGAACCAATACCTGAAGTGGGCCAACCAAACAAATCAAGACTGGGTACAGGTTCGCTTAAGACATTCGCCTGCTTTTTCATGCACTTAAGCAGAGATGACACATTGGAAGATTCATCAACAATAAAACACAGCATTCGGTTTGAGTGACTATACATATACCAGCTTGGGATGCTGTTAGAAATCTAAGGCCATTGTATTTCAAAAGGTAGACTTTCACATTAAAAATGTTTTGCTATTTAATGAGTCTCTTCTTTCTTGGCTATCAGTAAGGGATTGCTTAGGCAATTTAGTCAGGGCACCTATAAGTGTTATGACATCCTATAGGCCCAAAGGGGTAACAGATATAGCCACTAGGTGGCTATGCCAGTGGTGCACTGAATGAGCCCATCTGGACTTAAGGAGAGGAAGATTGGCAACAGGTGTCAGTTCAGTGTGAATCCTTCCTTGTATCCAAGGGAAGCTCAGGATGCAGGGTTTTAGCCATGCAGGCGGTAGCCGAGGCCAGAGTTTTGCTCCATGTAAACTTAGAGTTCATTAGGAGACACGTGATAAATGCCTGGCCTTTGAGACCAGTCTGCTCCAAATCAATCACTTTTTTCTAAGTATGATAGTACTCTAAAATCCTAAAATGGAGCATTCATAAAATGGGTATATAGTTTAAGTATTACAGGTGTTGAAGTGAGGAGATCTGACGTTGGGAATAGAGGCTTTGCCCAGAGCCTTGGAACAGCTGTCTACAACAGATGCTCTCTTCTTCCCATCTTGGTTTGGAGGTATTTGTTTTGGTCAAAGTCAGATGTCAGAAACAGGAGTTGAAATCCATTCAGGCAGAGGGGCCATTTTTAAAGATAAATGAGTCTATATCCTTTAATTTTGCAGCACATGCATTAGTTACAGGTAGCTGGCGTGGTTCTTTCCAATGGGACTAGTATAGAGAGTATTTTATTTGATACCTCTTTCAATAAACAAAGTCCAGGAGAATTATCCTTTAAGAAAGAGAAAACTAAAGTCTAATTTTGCCCCACGTTACTTTTGAGGTTAAAACTCATTTACTTAATTAAATGGTATTCCCATCTTAGTCAGCTTGACCACACATGAAACTTTTCTCAAGGTTCCTTTTTCACAAACCTCCTATAACTTTCTGTTTATATTCAGAATTTGTCCAATGCCATTTTCTTTTTTCTCCCCTAGTGCTTTATGATAAATTTATCTTTCTTAACCAAATCAAACTATTCCTCTCCTTATAACTCTTTACTGAAATGTCTATCTTACTTTCCTGGAATTCAAATATGTTTTCCCTACTAGTTTTTAGTAGCTTTAATCACATATGTTAATTGGAATTCTTAACCTTTACAGACCTTAATTTTTAATGAAAACTAAGAAGTAAGCAATTATAACCTGTCTTTTACATTAGCATTCTGTGGCTTGGCAAATTAATAAATATTTTTTATATTTCTAGAAACACACTACTTCATGGTACAATCTTTCAGTAAAAGATCTTTATCAGACCCGAATACCTTTTAGTTTCTCTATAAGAAGAAGCCAAAAGTATATAAACCTATATTTAGTAATTAATATTTAACATTTTATCTTATATGGAAATGGCCCAGGTACTAAATCCATTTCTATCATTTAACTTAATTTAACAAAACTCTAATGTTTCAAGTAACCAGAAGGTTTTGAAATTATTTTAACTACATAAACCATAACATATAATTACTGTTAAAAATTTGCCCCCAAACTTTTATCTCTTCACATCTATTTAGTTTGTTTCCAATAATTATGCTTAGATTGCCGACAAAAATTTCATGAGAAATCAAATAAAATCAGCTATCATTCTATGCTATTTTGCTGACAAATTTTGTCAAGGCATACTGGAGCTTATTTGACTAATAAACCCAAGCTGCATGTCTGCATCATATCCAGTGCTGATAACTCTGAGGTCATGCCTATTTTAATCCAATCAACAAACTTAAACAAAATTTCATTTACCAAAGATTATTTCATATTATGCTAAATTGAGAGACATTCGGGTTAGTTTTTATTACATTTAGAAGTAATTTACAGATGTGCTTACTTTAAGCTTATTAAACAGAGTTCTTATTTTTGACTACACCATCTGAAAGCAGAAAAATATCTCACATTTATAACATATATATAGATACACACAAATGGACAGATGCAACAAAGAGTTTTTAGCCTCTGTTTTCAATTTTTTCCTTAGATTTTTGGGCAAGGGTGTTTCATAGCAGTCTGCAACTCCAAAAATTTCTTTTCCTGCTTTTTTTCCCTTTCTTTCAGTTTTAGGAATCATGGATGGGCTAGATAATCACTCACAGAGAGGTCACCAGTTTTTGAGATTATCAGGGGAAGGTTAGTTATTTATCAAAGGACTGAAATGCCCATCCAGTTACATTATCCTTAATTTGCCTCTTTCCTTCTGGCTGCATAGTTTTACCTTAATTTAGGGAAGAAGCCTAAAAAACAATTCCTATCAGGCTTTGAATATGAGCTTCCAGTCTGGCCAAATTTCTGATTGTAAGTTGTTAAGTCCTTTCAAATACCTTGTAGTTTTCAGCCAGGACAAACAGTAACTACCTGGCTGTATTGAACAGTTCCAGTAATCTTTGATGTTGCAGTTTCCCAGACAATCTCTGAGTTTCATTAACTCTAGGAGTATGTTGTGGGGGTGTCTGTAAAGCTCTGGCCTGATATTACTCCCTTTAGGGACCTTTTATAATGCAATTTTCAATCCGCTTTTTGTAACAAAACTTTCAATAAGATTGTTTTGAAATTTAAATTTTTACTTTTGAGTGAACTTTTAAAAATGACCTTTTCTAACTGCAACATTCCTTTCAATGGCCAACGTAATTCTTTTGAGGCTCAGAGCCTTTCCTTCATCATGAATGGAGTGCAACCCACACTTCTGTCTATCTCTGACCACAAAAATGCCGTGCAACCACATTTTGTCTGACCATATTTTGGGACCTCAACCTGACAATTACTAAGCCACGACCTCAGGACATGAAACAAGCTTTGCAAGAATTTAAATTATCCCAGCTTATCTTGCCAGCCATTTACAGCTATCCGCATTGTGTTAAGCACTTTCAGGTTTCAGCCTGAAGCCAGCCAGAGTCCCAAGGGAAGGTTGCCCATTCAGGAACTGGTCAGCTTTTAGAACCTCAACTTCCTGCTTCCCTTTAGTTTTCTTTTACTAGAAACTCTGAACAATTTCTAGGAAGAGTTAATGTGTCAAAAGTGTGCTGCTTGTCAGTGTCACTCCTGTCAACGAAAATAATCCATAAGCAATCTACAAATGAATATTTGGGTGAGTTTATTCTGAAGTAAAATGTGAGGACCGTCACATGTCAGGAAGAAAGGGCACTGAAGAAGTGGGGTGCACGGATTGGTTATATACCCCCAAACAGGACGTTTCACATATGATTGAAATGTCCCTTTTACAATAGTCACGAGACTGGTCTGTTGGCACAGAGATTGATGGACACAGCAGGTACTAGGTCTGCTTTCTCTGTGGACACAGCAGGGTGGCAGGTCTGTTGTCTCGAGCTGGGTGGTCACAGGTGAGCTGGGTGGTCAAAGGTGAGCACAGCACTCAGTTCCTAGCCTAAGGAAAGATGCTTATCCTTAAGGAAATGCCAATGTCGGGGGAAGTTGCATCTTTATTTAAGGGCACTTGTTCTTGCCATAGTAAATGTTTAAAGCAGATATACGATGCATGCTCAATGGCCACAGTCAGGCCCTTTTGGAAAAAAGACAAAGTCAGGCTGAATTAGATTTATACCACATGGCTTCCTCATACACTCCAATATATCCTATTGCTTGCCATTTCTATTTGTTACTCCCTACAAATATCATGAGCACTCTCTTATATGTCTCAGTTTCACCCACCATCAGTCTAAAACTATTGTGGGGGCTCAGTGCACTGGACAAACAATGTTTTCAGACTTTATGCATGCAATTCTTTCTGATTTAAAGCCAAATTTAAAAGGTCAACCCACTCCATTCACTCCAAAGTTCCCCAAAAGCTACCCTGGCCTAGGAAATCCCCTCTAGTTTCCTCTTTCCTAGGAAATCCCCCCTAGATTCCTGTTATCTAAAGGTATGTACTGGTAAAGCTTAAGATTTGAAACAAATCATAAATCTGGATCATCAGCTTAAATTAAGGAGGCCTGTGTTTCAGGAGAACTCACCAGGTTCTCCTCAAGAATGCACTGATCCGGCGTGGGACTGAATGGGCCCCTATTGGTTCTGAACACCAGTTCAGCGAAGATTCCAGTTGGGCTCTGACGGGTTTTTCTGAAATCCTGCCACAACTGAGCCAAGAAATGATGCAAATAATCCGTAATCAATCTATAAATCAAAACTGGGGTGAGTTTATTATGAGCCAGATCTGAGGACTAGCCTGAGGCCTTCCTTCCCCAAGGAGGAAGGACACCGAAGGAGTTAGGTATATGAGTGGTTACAGTGCCTTGGAACCAAGAGCATACATCACATATGATAGGATGTCCCTTTTACAATAGTCACCAGATTGCTTTGCTGGTACAGCAGTTTGTTGAACACAGCAGGTTGGTGAGCACAGCAGGTCAGCTGGGCACTACAGAGATCTGGCAGAGCTGACTCTGGTAAAAATTCTCATCTTTCACTGGCTTCTGCCAGTTTTTCCAGGATCTCACCACAGGATGCAGAGTGAGTAGCTTTAAAGTAGACAGAGTAACCCAGGTATCTTCAGGAATTTGGCAAGGTTTTTCCTTAGTTTTATTTTAGTTTTCCCTTGGCTATTAAGGGAGTAACTGGTAGCACTTTCCTGAGAATCCGTTGGAGTCCTGTCAGCCTGGTAGGGGCCTCTATGGGGACCTTTCTTCAAGGGAAGCTATAGGGGTGTTTGTGAGGTTACTAATTTGGCAGACTTTTGTTTATGGTCTTGTAGTCTGTTCAGAATGAAATGGCAATTCAGATAGAGGATTATTAGGATGAGTACTCAGGTAAAGTAAGACAGAGAAGGGTAGTAGGAGTTAAGTCAGTCTTACAGACTTTTGTTTTAGTACTTCTTGTGTCTTTAACTTTTCAATAACCATTTGCAATAAATTTTTCAATGAAGCTACAGTCATGCCTCAATTAATTATGGGGATACATTCTAAGAAATCCATTGTTAGGCAACCTCATTTTGCAGACATCATAGAGTGTATGTCCACAAACCTAGATAGTATAGCCTACTACACCCCTAGGCATAAGGTACTAATCTTCTGGGACAAGCATCACATATGCAGTCCATTGTTGACCAAAATGTCATTATAGGGCACGTGACTATATTTTGAAATCTTGAAGTCTTTTGGAGCCTTCTGCATACCTATTAAAATTGATGTACCATTCTGTTTGTTTGCTTTGAGATCCCACGTTTTCAAGTGCACTTCTTAAATGATCAATCTGGTCTAATTGAAATATTTCCCATAATGACCATTGTAATTCTAAATTTTCAGTAAAATTTTTCCACTTTTGTAGATATAAACAGCTCTTAGATATAAAACAAACAGTTGTGCCAGAAAGTGGTGTGCTCAATTTTTTGAAACTTGAGGATCCCATTTCTTTAGCTAAACTTTGTGTTTCCCAAAGCCAAATTAATACCTTAGAAGAATGTGCTACTGATTTGGGGATATCATTGTGTCTTACAGTGTACCTTATTGCACAGAGATTTTCTTGAGGTTGACAGGTGACCTAGTATCAATCTAACCTGTACTGTGACCAAGTTATCACAGCATGGGAGTCTTAGACTTAGGGGTAAGCACCCTAAAGGATTTTGAGTGCTTTGACCCTTGCTAACTAATTTTATGGCCTTGGTTTCTGAGATTTGCATTGACAATAGATCTAGTATTCCTTTACCACATGTGCACATTAACAGAAACCAATAGTAAGTGAGGAAATGGAACTGCAGACACCAGTAGTAACCAAAGAGATAGTAGTGTGGACTAAGAGCCACACTCTATCCAAGTCAAGAGAAGGCTTTAGGTGTGTACCACCAGCAGTTCCTGAAGTGGAAGTGCAGACTTATGCAGCACACTCCACCAATGAGCACTGTGGACTGAACAAACAGCTAGAGACTCAGGTTCTGGGCGGAACAGTCTGCCAGCTCCAGGTGACCTGCTAAGCACTAGACTGGGGATGTGGACTAACCAGGAGCTCTGTTAGAGCCTCCTGTCAGTCAACACTGACCCACTAACCCTGTACCGAACAGCCAGTTCAATCAGCAGCTCAGTGCAAACAGACTGGAGCTCAGATCCAAGAGGAACTTACCCATGGCCCTCAAAAATGGCAAGAAAGTCAGAGAACTCAGAGGGCTCATCAAGAGCCAATGCCTGTGTTTCTCAATGTCCCTGAAGCTGTCTGAAGTCTTCAGATCCAGTCACTGCTACCACACTCAACTGAGTAAATTTTAAAGATCTTATGGGCTTTATTTAACAATTCATGAATTGTGCAGCATCCAGTCTAGCAGATACAAATGAGCTCCAAGGAGCTAAACATAAGGCAAGGCTTTTATAGGCACAAGGCTGCAGGAACAAGGAAGTTATACAGTAGGCAGGAAAGGGTTTTGGTTGTGGTGAGGCCACTTTCCTACAGAGGATGGCAGAGTCCTATCAGGCAGGTTACCTAACTAGTGCACTTAAGTAATTTCTGATTGACTGGTTCAAGATTTCATTTCTGGGAAAGCCAAAACTTTAAGTCTCCATTTGGTGATGTGGGTCTTAGCAGAAGTGCCTCCATTTGGGGACTGTTGCCTTGTTTTTAGCAAGCAAAAATTCCTGAAATTTTTCTCTCTTTCCATCTAAAGGAACGAAGTAGAAGGAAAGAGTTACCAATAAACTATCTCCAAAAGTCATACTTGCAGCTTTAAAGTAGTATACTTTAAGAAGTTAATTATGACCAACCATGGTTGTTTGAAGGGTCAGTAAGAGAGCTCTGTGGAAGAACAAGTGGGGCATTGAAAGGAGTTCTGAGACAAGAAAAAAGACTGTTGTCATTTCTTAGTTTGTCATGGTGGATTTTATAATTTTCATATGCTCCCTCCAGAAATCCCACGAAGATGAAAATGTAATCGTATAATGAATTAAACCCACAGGTACACAGAGAATAGAAGTGAGGGCAACAGCTGCTGAGTCACCAACAGGTTTTTTTAAGAAGGGCAACAACCAGGTGGTGGGTAAGTGGTTTAGCAGAGAAGGGAAAGCTGAAGCCAAAGAAGCAAGTTAAGAATGCAGAGAATAGGCATCACTTGTAGTTAGGTGCCAGTACTCCTGAGCACAGAGAGGAGTGGCAAATTGACTGAAAACCTGCATAAGCATGGTTGGAATCCCAAGATCTATTTTCTTGCCTACACAGTGAGGGAACCACTCTTTCCATACTTGGCAGAAGACTAGAGATCTCATCTGAAAATGTTGAACAAGACGGCCACTGAACCTGGAGTTATTGAGAACAGGACTCAGTTCCCTTCCCCAAATTAGAGGTCAAGTGAGGGTTTTGTCCCCCATCTCCTTTCCAAAGCAGCATACTGAGTTACTCCCTTTTAGAGAAAATTAGGAAAGGTACCAAAAACATACACAAACAATATGGACCGACCACCCAGGTTCCTGGCTAAGATCCCTCAAAAGATGTTTAGATGACAATTCTAATTAAAACAATCAATTAATTTAATGCAATACTAACCAGATATCAAATTTTTGGTAGATATAATGAGTTTTGTAGATATAACAAGATAATCCTAATATTAATGTGGAAATGTAGAGAGATAAGAAAAGCAAAGTTGATCAAAAAACAAAAACAAAGAAAAGGAGCTCTACACAAATCATCAAAGAAACAAAAACAAAGTACATGTAGTCATATAAAAATTAAAACTTCTTTACACAAAGACTGTATAAATAATTTTTCAGAAGAAATATGTATTACCTCATAGAAACACTTTAATGATAAAGGAAACAAAAAATAAGTGGCGTCAGAAATATATGTAGAAAAATACAGAAAAATAACAGAAAAAAGAGAAGGTGAACAAAGAAAATAAACCAGAAAGAAATTCACAGTAGCACACAGCACACACACTGTTCCACAATATTTCAGAGTGTTTGTTTCCCTACAACCTCATGAAAACAATACAATGTTTTTTTATTAACTCCCCATCTGAGAAAGAGACAATGGTTGAGAACATGGTTTTAATGAGTTCTCTTACCATGAGAAAGTTTGAGACGCTTTCAAAAGTTCAAGTACTCTTTCTCTATGAATCCTTTCCTATGCTATCATTCATTGTTCAGTGGACTGTTCTCTCCTTCTTTATGTATTTATACAATTCTGAAGAATAGTATTCTATATTATGTGATTCATACCTCCCAATGCTTGGTCTACAATCTCCCATCAAAGCAAGACCTTAAAAAGGAATGAAAGAGCTGCTGGCCTGGTGGCACAGTGGTTAAGTTCATGAGCTCTGCTTCAGCAGCCTAGGGTTCATAGTTTTGGATCCTGGACGCAGACCTAGCACTACTCATCAAGCCATGTTGTGGGGGTGTCCCCCATACAAAAAATAGAGGGACACTGACAAAGATGTTAGCTCGGGTAAAATCTTCCTCAAGAAAAAGAGGAAGACTGGCAACAGATGTTTGCTTAGGGTCAATCTTCCTCACCAAAAATAAAGGAATGAAAGAAAGACAAAGGAGCATCACTAAATGATAAATGGATTGATAATCATCTTAGGGAAGAAAAAATGAACCCAGAGAAACTAGAGGCAGAACAAAGTTTTCACCTAACATTTTTTGTTTTGATTCCAGCAAAGATTAAAAAAAACCCAGATATGTCACTTATACAATTACTAATCGTTTGGCATAGTTTAGATGAATTCAGATTTAACTATTTTCTGATCAAATTCTATAAAATATCAACCAAAAAACTCTTAATAGAAAAGTTATATTTAAAAACCAGCAACTCATAAAGGTTGAAAATTCCAAAAGCTTTTGTTTGTAACTTATTGCTGTACCTTACTCCTTTAATGAAACAATAAAACTATTTTCTAAATATGTCAAGGTGGTAAATTTGGGGAAAAGCACTGAATTTACAGTCAGGAATATCTGTATTCACGTTCTTATTACCTACCATTACACTATCCACGATTTGAAAGACTTTGGATAATTCCTCTATCTATCCAACATTGCTTATTCAATTGTAAAATGAACATAATAATTATTTCTCAGAACTAACATAAGAATTTTCAAAACATAACATGTATAAAATACCTAACATAAAATTTTTATCACATGGTAGAGTCTCAACACATCATTCTTTATTTCTTCTTCTCTATTAAATCTTGATTTACAAACATAGATTATGAGCATCACGAAAAGAATACTCATAAGAGGAGGCTGCTTAGAATTCAGACCTGTTAGACTCTTAGATGTATGAAGACCATAGCAATTACCCAGCAAAGTGATAAGGCAATGCACCTTACACCGTTTTCTCTTAGTAAGCAGAAATATGACTATATCATAAATTCAGACTCTTTCAAAAGGGCCTGCCAGTTTTTAGCTTATGTTTCTGAATGATGAGGGCCTCCACCTTTGGCAGAATGGGCAGAAATGGGCCTCTGAAGAAGATCTGCTAAAGAACAACTTGATGCTTTGTAAGAGTTTAACTGCACCGTATTTCCGAGAGGAGGATTTCAAAGACAGTATCTTGCATCTGCATTCACTTTTTCTATTCAACAACATTTTGGTGGACTTTTTAGGCATTAGCAATGAAGCAAGATATAAAAGACATTAAGATTGGAAAGAAAAGAATAGACTATTTTATGCAGATAATATGTTCTTCTACTTATAAAATCTGATGGAATTACAAAATCTACAAGAACTAATAAATAAGATAGTGCAGTTGCCGGATACACAATCCATTTACAGAAATCACAAGATCCTTATACAGAAATCAGCTGTATTTCTATGTAAGATCAATGAGAATTCAGAATTAAAATTGACCAAACAATACCACTTATAAAAGTGTGCAAAAATAAGAAATACTAAGGATAAATCTGAAAAAAGTGGTGAAAGATTTATACACGAAAAACTACAAAGTATTGTGGAGAAAATCTCAAGAAGACCTAAATCTATGGAGAGATATACCTTGTTCATGTGGCAGAAGGAAAAATATCATTAAGATGGAGTGATGCCAGCTAGAAGGTGGACTAGAAATCTTCAGGTTCTTGTTCCCCAATGGAAATATTAAGTAAACCAGGTAAAATAACTTTATAGGAGCTCAGGAGATCAGTAAAATATCTCCAGTAATCAAGTAAATGCCTAAATTAAAAAACTTACATTCAAAACAACAGAGTATTTATGGAGTCTTTTATCACCCTGCTTGCTCCATGTTCTCCCCAGTGTAGGGCAGTTTGTGGGAAGCAGCCCAGTTCCAGTTCCCTTCTATGAAACAAACAGAGAAGAACTAATGTAATTTGGAACATTCTAAAGTTCCAGGTCAGAAGGTGCCTGATAGGTCTCTGTGTCACCTAACTAAGCAATAAAGTGGCCAAAAGTGGCTAAGCTCAGAACTCAGTCTACAGAATGCCTTGGGAAGCAGTGCACATGGCTTATGAAATCCCAAGATCACTACAGAATTATAGAAATGGAGAAAGAGATTACTGATTGAGGAATACAACAGAAAAGCAAGGCCACAAAAAAATCCAGGGGCCAGCTTATTAGGAAAATTAATATATTCAGAAGCAGCTGTGTGTATTGGGAAGTTGGTAAGCAACAGACAGACACACACACAGACCCAGGGAATACACAACCAGAAAAGGCCTGAGAAAGCATTGAGCCTTTACATTGAACTGTTACCAAGGCTCAGAATATGTGCTGCTAGTTAGTAAAAGTTTTCCCCATGCACAACCAGTCTGCAAAGAGTGGAAGAGGTGGTTGATCACTTGAAATGATCAAGTATGAGGAGAAAAAAAACCATAATGAATACAAGTCAACGAGCCTAAGGAACTTTTGAGACACCCAATAGATGAATACACAAATTATAGCAGTGTCAAAAGGAAAAGAGAGAAGGAAAAGGGCAGAGACATTATTTAAAAAAAAAATGCTCCTAAAAGTCACAAATTTGAGGAAAGAAATGGATCTACAAATCCAAGGATACCTGTTGTGACAGATATCCTTCTATTCAACACTTCTATTCAACATAGCATTGAAAGTCATAGCCAGAACAGTTAGGCCAAAATAAAAGAAAGAAAATGAAAAAAAAGAAAAGTCATCGCAATCAACGAGGAAGAAGTAAAATTTTGTTTCTTTACAGACAACATGCTCTTATATGCTGAAAATCCTAACCATTCCACAAAATTATCCTGTTAGAACAGATACACAAATTTAGCAAAGTTTCAGGTTACAAAATCACCATACAAAAGAAAATTGTGTTCCTATACTCTAATAATGAACGATATGAAAAGAAAATTAAGAAAGTAGTTCCATTTATAGTGACATCAAAAGAATAAAAAAACATAAGAATAAACATAATCAAAAAGGCAAAAGACTTGCAAAAGACTTACAAACTGAAAACTACAAAATATTGCTGAAAGAAATTGAAGAAGACACAAATGAAAAGACATTGTAAGTTTATGAGATAGAAGACAATATTTTTAAGATGTCCATAGCACCTAAAATGATCTACAGATTCAATGTAATGATTACCAAAAAAAATCTCAATGACATTTTTGCTTGCCGAAGTAGAAAAATCCATTCTAAAACTCATTTGGTATCTTGTGGGACCCCAAATGACAAAAAAAGAAAAAAAACTTGAAAAAGGAGAACAAGGTTAAAGTTCTCATACTTCCTAATTTCAAAAGCCGCTATAAAGCTACAGTAAGTAAAATAGTATAGCACTACTACAAAAGAAGAAATATAAACCAACAGAATAGAATAGATACCTCAGAAATAAATCTTAACGTGGTTGAATAATTTTTGACAAGGTTACTAGAACTATTCAAAGAGAGAAAGCATAGTTTTTTCAACAAATGGTGTTCTGAAAACTGAAGGGATATATCCTGATGCAAGAGAATGATGTTGGACCCATATTTTATACCATATGCATAAATTAACTCAAAATGGATCATAGACATAAAAGTCCATCCTAAAACTTAAGAGAAAAGCTTTATGACATTGCATTTGGCAGTGATTTTATGGATATGACCCTGAAAGCATAACTAACAAAAAAACATAATGTGGAGTAAATAAATTTCAAAGCTTTTTGTATCAAAATACACTAACAACAGAGTGAAAATGCAACCAAGGGAATGGGAGAAAATATTACACGTGATATATCTGATTAGAGGTTAATATCCAGCATATACAAAGAACTCCTACACAACAAAGAACTTCAACAACAGCAAAATAAACAGCCCAATTAAAAGACGGACAAAGAATTTCAATAGATATTTCTCCAAAGAAGATGTGCAAATGATCTATAAACCATCTTCAATCCTTAGGGAAATGCAAATCAGTATCACAATAAGTTACTACTCTATGCTCATTAGGATGGAATTATATTAAAAAGTGACATGTTGTCAAGAATGTGGAGAAATTGGAACTCTTGTGTATTGCTGATGAGAATGTAAAAAGGCATAGACTCTATGGAAAACAGTATAGCATATCCTCAAAGGAATGAAAATAGAATTACAATGTGATCCATCTCTTCCACTTGAGATTTATACAAAAAAGCACTAAAAGCAGGGACTGGAGCAGATATTTATGCATCTATGATCATAGAAGTATTTTTCACAAGAACCAAAATGTGGAAGCAACTTGTGTTGACATGTGAGTGGATAAATAAAATGCGGTATATTTTAGTGTCAACAGGGGATTTGTTCCAAGACCACTGAGCATACCAAAATCCATGGATGGTCAAGTCTTTCATAGAAAATGGCACAGTATTTGCACATCACCTATCCACATCCTCCATTATACTTTAAATCTTCTCTAGATTATTTATAATACCAAATACAATGTAAATTATATGTAAATAGTTGTTATACTGTATTATTAAGGAAATAGTGACAAGAAAAAATTTTTTACATGTTCAGTACAGGTGGAAGCGTTGTAGACCTTTTGATCTTCAGTTGGTTGAATCCTTGAATACAAAATCCACAAATACAGATGGCAAAGTGAATACATATAAAGGAATATTATTCAGCTTTAAAAAGGAAAGAAATTCTGACACATGCTTAAACATGGATGATATTTTAGACATTATATTATGTCAAATATCCACTCATAAAATGATAAAGATGATCTAATTTCACTTATACAAAGTAACTAGAATAGTCAAATTTATAAAGACAAAAAGTAAACCCCCTGGTGGTTTCCAGGGGCCAAGGAAGGCAAAAACTGGGAAGTCACTTTTTAATGAGTACAGATTTTCAGCTTTGGAGGATAAAAATAGTTCAAGCGATAATTGTTTTTATGATTGCACAAAAGTATGAATGTCCTTAATGCTACTAAATTGTACACTTAAAAATGGTTAAAATGTCAAATTTATGTTATATTTTATCAGAAACAAATTTTGAAAAAATATTGTTATGAAGAAAAAATGATTTTTGACAAAGTCAAAAGATCACACAATGGAAAAGGAAGTCTTACTCAACAAATCATGTGGAATGGATGGATATCCACATCCAAAAATATAAACTTTGATCTACTATATAAAAAAATTAACTTTAAATGGATAACAAATGCAAATGTAAAACTCCACACGATAAAACTATTCTCTACAAGACCATAATGACAGATAAATTTGACCAAACCCGTAACATGTATAAATGTATGATTTCAAGGGTGAACCCTGATGTAGACTCTGGAATTTAGGTAATTATGATGTATCAGTGTAGGTTCATTGACTGCAACAAATTTACCACTGTGGTGGGGGATGTTGGTAACGGGCAGGACTGTGTGGTGGGTTGGGTCAGGGGATATATGGGAAATCTCTACTTTCCAATTAATTTTTCTGTGAATCTAAATCTACTCTAAAAAAATGATGTCCTGATTTTTAAAAAGTGGTTAAAATAGTAAATTTTTGCTACTTATATTTTACTACAATTAAAAATAAATTTTTCTAAAAGGTGTAACCTCAGAAGTCAGAAGATTTTAGCTCAAAATTACAATTTAGGAAGGGTGGTGAAAATAATAAAATGTGTGAAGGGTTCTAAGAAATGTATTTGTTTAATGCAATACTCCCAAGCCTTAAGATAAGCAAGAAATAAATACAGAAAGCAAAAAGATCCATTCAAATAATTTAAGATGAAATTTATGATGGAAACCAATACTTCTTTTATTAAAGTTTTTATTGAAGTTAAAAGAACATGGTGATTTGCACAAAAACATATTCATTTTAGCTTTCTGTTATCTCTCTGTTTAGATTCATTAACTTGTGCTCAATTGTCACTTCCTCAGAGAAGCCTCAAGCAGCACCTCAAGTAGCACCCTCATTTAGTCACACAGCCATTGCCTTTCACATCATCACATTTTAGTTTTGCTGAGAGTCAGAGCTCTTAACACTCTAAAATTAGTTTCTTCACATTTCTTGTCCTGTTCTCTTCCTTTGTGGTTCTTTATTTCTCATCAGAATGTAAGACTGATATAATAGAAACGTACTATCTGACAGCACTTGATATGTTTTATTTTATGAAGCCTACTTAGTCTAGCACTTCTTGGAACACAGTCAAACACCCTAAAGTAGGTCTACAAAAAGCTGTTGTCACATGTGATAAATGAGTTTGCATTAAATATTCCACTGAGCAAGTACATTTCAAGTAATTCCTATTAAAAGACAAAAGATCAGAGGATTATTTTAAATATTATTTCTGAAAGATATATACCATCCTCTTTCCTCACTGTAGTTCTTGCAACACAGTGTTAATCTCAAAATCTCCAAATTCTGCTCTTGATGTGGTTGTAAGCTGGACTGTGCCTAAAGAGATTAACTATAGAAAATCAGAAGAATTGCCATTATTATGTTTTAAAAAATGACGTATGTTTTCTTGGCTACATAAAATGAATGCAAATACTCTAAATATACTATAATCTGCATTTCACAAGGCTTACAATGTGGAAAAGAAAAACATTTCACAGATATTTAATGTTTTATAGATTTTCATGTTTAAAACTGCCTTGTGTATATTACTATTGGGCTGTAAAAGATTTGTAAAATAAAGTTAATACCAGTAACAATTATTTTAAAAATACTTTCTTTAAATATTTTACCTAATTACTAACATATTTGTTAAGGATATCATGTCTAAGATTATGTTCATTGCTAAAGTACATAAACCGACAATTATCAGAAACTAAATGGGAAGAATAAAGGATAGGTCCAGAATATGATGAAATTATATTTCTAAAGAATGTTATACACCTTGACGTGAAAGAATAAATTCAGAAAGGGATCCAAACGTCATTGAGAATGAAACATTATCACATCACGTGAAGGAATAGATAGGGGAGGCAGATAATTTTATTAAAGAACAGGCGTATGGCAATTAAAAAACAGTAAAGAAACAAATGTCAAGCTCAAGGAAGCACATACTGGAAACATTTACAACAAGATTTCCCTTTCTCATTTTGACAGTTTTTAGTAAGAATTTATTTTTAAATAGTAACTTACTATTTACAAAATATAAAGATATTCATGTAAATTCCTAAAAATGTTTAAATTACACGTTTATTCCAAAATTATGCCAGAACGCCAGAATGTTAGAACCAAGAAAACCAAGAGAAAAATTGTTGTCGAGTAACTGCCCCTTGTAATAGTCCACTCACAAAAGCCCACATTTGAATGAAAGTTGCTACGATTTAAGAAATTATTAAGCTGAAGAGATCTACAGGAAGGGCAAAGCAAATAACTCTCCCCATGTACTTATAACATTCAGCTGCCTTTTTAGGATAAAGTGTATCAAGTGTTCCTCTAGTTTCACTTTCTTCTTCATCTACAGGACAGAAACGACCCTTTGGATGGGGTTCAAAAGGGTACTTCTATGGGGGTGACCTACCTCTCTGGGGAGGAGGGGTGATTGGGAGAAGCGGGGGAATATTTAGAAACCAGCTTCATATTTGTCCTGTATTCTGTCAACATCTCGATTTTTCTAGACACAACAATCTAAATTCGTATTACTTAAAATGTACTTATTGAAAATCATACCATCAGTCAGCTTCAATGTTTTATCCTCTGTATAGGAACTGTTATAACAGATTTACTTCAACTTTTCCATATGAGGATGCGAAACCAGAATCTTTCAGCCCCCTTGTTTTAATTTTTCTTTGCCTTTACAATTCTCTCTGTTTCATAGTGAAGTCTCCACTTCTGATTTAATGATATACACTTCTAGTCATCTGTTTTAAGAATTAGCAAAGAATCTGCATTATAAATCCTATAAAAGTAAAAACCAACTCATTTCAAATCTGACAATGGTTTGTTGAACACCTAATGGGAACTAGGAAAATGTGAAATATTTAGAGACGATGAAATGTAGAAATCAACCTAAACCTAAAAGCCAATAATCTGAAGTTAAAAAAAGATAAAAGAAGCTGAAATGAAAGGTGGAAGGATAGACTAGTTACAAAATCACACTGCTTTGAAATTAATTTTTAAGTACAATGAACATTTTTAGGTAGAAAGATTATGGGTGTCTTTTATATTCTCCAGTTTACTATGTATTCTAAATTTTGATTAAAAAAATATTGCGGTTAACATAGAAAATTTTTATCTATTGTTGGTCATCTCCTTAAGAAGGATGGATCAAAGTAGCATTACCAAAGAGCACTGATTTACCTAACATAGCAGGGCAATAAATTTTTCTTTAAATTTCCTCATACGGATTTCCAGTTTGGAAAAAATGTTCTAAGTGGTATAATGTCAACAACATATAGCACATTTATTTTATTTTATAAAGTATATCATGTAGTATTTACAAAAACAGATGATTAGGACCTAACTGTAGTACAGTCTAATTAATACAGACCAGACCCTCACCAAGAGAATAGTTAAGTGCATAGTTGAACAACAAAGATAAAAGAGGTATTAAGATAATACGTTGGAAAGAGGGATAAACTCCTTTTAAAATGTGCAGCTGAGGTAGGGAGATGCTTTTTGTTCTGTGGGGCTAGGAGATACATTTCAGCCAAAGCTAAGTTTTGGAGGATGACAGAGAGTTAAGTTGACTATCCAGGTATGTGGTATGCTGGGCTTCAGCTTAAGTGTATACAGAGTTCTTGGAAAACGAAGACGTAAGTGGCAAGCAAAAATACCTCAGAGATCTTGACAGCAAATTCAAAAAATAAGCAACCGCAGTGTGGGCAGACATGAAAGCAGCTGAAGAAAATAGCCACAAGTGCGGATTCTGTGTTGAAATTTAGGTTCTACCACTGACTGGCTAGATGATATTCACTTTCCTCAATACAAAAATAGATTTAGGGACAATATTTATCTTAATGCTTTGTGTTTAAGATGAAAGGAAAAACTCGTTGTAAAAAATTAGAAAGAAAAAAGTTTAATGCTGAAAAATTCAATTTTAGCTGTTATTAGTACTACTATATCAAATAACAGAGAAAACTAGTGATTACCTAATCTCAATGGTAACAAATTTTAATAATATTACCTTTGAAGTTACGAGCACTTTTGTTTTGACATAAACTCTAATATGGAGATGCTCAGAACAATTAATGATCTAGTTTTTAGTTCTTAAGAAAAGCAATACATTAAATAAACTGCAAATTCTTACAGAAGTTTCTTCTGTATGTGTCCTTTGTGATAGTGATGTCCTACACAGTAATAGTGATACGTCCTATAACACTTCTTTCAGATCTCATTCACTTGCTATTGACGTTAAAAGTGCTTGCATAGCAAAAGATAAAGGTTAAATATTTATATCATGTTAGTCTTAAGTACAAAGAAAAATTCACCTAACTTCACGTAACTGATATCCATGAAAGAATTTTTACTTTCTAAAGAATTTTAATTTTAAATATTTTAATTTCCCATAAAGCTAATTAAATCTGCACATTTGTTTATTATCTTATTACTAATTAGACTCAACTGAGAAGATGTTTTCTACTTGTACACTTCACATGGCTAAAATAGTCTGTAGTAAAAATGCTTAGTATCAAAAGTTTTAAGAGAATAAGCAAAGGAAGTTTTCATGTATGGTCTAATATTTGACTGTCCATGTTTAACAATAACAGAGAAACCTTCAAAAGAGTACAAAGGACAAATAGAAATGGCCAGCAATAGGATGTAGGGCAGTACATGAGGAAACCTAATTCAGCCTGACTTTGTCTTTCCATAAGGGCCTGACGTGGCCATTGAGGTGGCATTGTATATCTGCTTTAAACATTTGCTATGTCCCAAAGACAAGAATAATGCCCTTAAGATAAAGGTGCAACTCCTCCCACCTCCATTGGCATTTCCTTAAGGAGAAGAATCTTTCCCTAGGCTAGGAACCAACTGGGGCACTCACCTGTGACCACCCAGCTCGAGACAACAGACCTGCAACCCTGCTGTGTCCACCAAGACAGCAGACCTACTACCAGCTGTGTCCATCAATCGCTGTGCCAACAGAGCTGTCTCGTGACTATTGTAAAAGGGATGTTTCAATCATATGTGAAACATCTTCTTTGAGGGTATATAACCACTCTGTACACCCCACTTCTTTGGGGCCCTTAGGGAAGGAAGTCCCTGGGCTGTGGTCCTCACATTTTGGCTCAGAATAAACTCATCCAAGTTTTCACTTATAGACTGGTTGTGGATTGTTTGTGTCGACACACAGAATACAAAAAGCTCTGGTAAAAACGGTCCCTAACTGAACTACTATTACTCTTCATTTGGAGAATTTTTCTTAAGTCTATTGTTATCACTCTTTTCAGCTGAATTGGAATTGTGGGGGATTCGAATTGGCCACTCCAAGTTATGTCTCTTTGGCATGAGGATTATTTTGGGATGGTTACTTTTAAAAACTGCAGACAGGAAAGAAACTCTGAAAAGCAGAGTTTACTTACCCTTTGTTAAGAAACATTTACATTGTAAAGGAAATCTCCACCTGCAAAGGTGTCTCCCTCTCTATACCAGGAAGGAGGGATGACCTTATCTCTAGAAACTCTTATCAATGCAGAAGGCAGGGACTTAAATCTGCATAATAATTTTACTCTTGTTTACTGGGCTTTTCTGGTAACATGCCATAACTGACTCCCCTCACCCCCAACATCCTCCTTTGTCTTTAGCTGAAGATGGTGTTTAAGGTGGAAACTTCCACCGTTTTGGTGAGTTACTCAGTTTTCCTGAGTGTCTCCCATGTATACATGTTACAAGCCTTTGTATGATGATCTCCTGTTGTTCTGTCTCATGTCAATTTAATTCATAGTCCAGGCAGAAGGACCTAGAGTGGGTAGAGGAAATGTCTTCCTTTCCTACAGAATCATTTTGTCAAATTACCAAGGTTCTAGGAAGAAATGACATTTTTCCAATGGTGAATTTAAGGAGACGATTTAGTCTACTTTTTACGTAAGTCTATAGAATTTGTAGTGCTCTATTTTATTGTTGTTTAACATTTATTCACAAATATTTGATGACTGTCTTCTGCTTAGAATCACTTCTATAATAGATTAAAAATTCTCTTCAAGTATAATAATTCAATTATATTTTAAAAAGACCTTACATTGTGAGGATGAGTCTGGAATCAGAAAGATCTGAGACTGAACTCTAACCTTCTATCTTTTCTATAAGTCGGGATAGAAATAGCAATAGAGTTAATACGGAATTGCTATGAAAGTTGCAAAAATAACTATATCCAAAAGTTTTGCATAGGGCAAAGTACACACTTACCTCACTAAGCAGTGACTGATATAGTATTTCCTAGGTACAACACTAAAAGTAATCTACAATAAAGAGTTAAAAACATACAGATCTATTCTACAGAACGTGCCCCTGCTTAACATGTTCCCAGTAATGTTTCGTGGAATTTTGGCCAAAGTTTATGCACAAAATTGTTGATGTCATTTCAAAAAATAATGTAACATAAAATATATGCCGTGTAAGGAAAAATCTTATGTATAACTAATTTAACCCTGGAATCACTAACATACATTTTGAAAAGTACACAAAATATCAACAAATAGAATTGCTTCTCAGAAGTTGATGATGCTGTCAGTAAGAAAGACCATGTTTTTGAACAGAATGTAACTGTTAATAACTTTGTTAATAATTTGTGATGCAGAAAGCAGTATGTTAAACATTTTACACAATCTAACTTAAGTTTTATTACTCTCATGCATCTATTTTATCACGTTAATTAATTAAAGAAAATTAGTCAGGGCTTTGGATTACTTAGGACACAATATCAGATTTTCAGAAAGAGTTTACTAACAATAAATGGTATACAGCTTCATGTAAATTACCCCTTGTTTCCAGGTCAAATTACGTAAGAGCCAACATTTACTTGCCTTTACTGCTTATTTTCTGAACTATTCCATGGGCATTAACATTAGAATAATGATCTGACGAACATATGGTACAATTTCACTACACATCTGATTCTCCATTCTTAATTCCCCAAGGATATGAGCACATACTTATTTCTCCCGTAGTTGTTTTTTTTTTTTTTTTTTTTTTTATGGCATTCTAAAGGCATTTCTTTTTCTGATAGTAGACAGAGAAGAAAATACTTTTTGACGGTGCATTAAAAATAAATTTCTTCAGATCTATCTTTGCTACTTAGGCCCAGTGGCAATAAAATGAGGAAAAGTTTGTTTCTGATGTATTAAATGCCATTTAGAAGCCAAGTTTTAAAAAGTACCCACAATATCAATTCATTTTACAAAAAATGAGTAATTGTGCCTTGCACAGATACTTAAGCCATTTATAAATTTTTTAAAGTTCATCAATTCTTGTCCAAAATAAAATTCTATAGATTTTTAATTGTGTTTTAATCAGTAAAACACTCTGTCCTAGATATTTGGCATCAAGCAAATAAATGAGACAGACTAAAACCTTTGTCCTCTTAGGGCTTATAGATGAGATAGGCAAACAACAAAAATTGTTCAGGTCGTTAAAAGCTAACATTTTAGGATCAGCACTGAAAGAAAAGGGAATGAGCTGCCCAGCTAGAGCAAAGGACACCTGCCCTTGTCAGTGGGTTTCAGGCAAAATGAACTAACAGATCTTAAATAAGGGAATTTAAGCAGAACTATGAAGGAGGATGAAAAGGATAAGACTGTTCCAGGGTAAAAAGAAATAGTCTGTAAATGGCTCAAGAAGCTAACTAGCTTATCAACCGTAAGAAAATGAGAGACTATCAGAAAAAAAGATGATGGTATGGAACACCGAGAAGACAAGTGCCAAGAGTCAATAGGAGACTAGGGTCAGATGGCTCATATATTCACTCACATAAGTATAAAGTATGAATGTCAGACCAGGAAGAACTCATTCACCAGTTCCCAAAGTTCTCAGGAGGGGAAAAACAGTAACAAAACAAGCAATTTAACATAAGCCTTATCAAAGAAACAGCTAGGGAAAACCTACCTAAAGTTTGGAAAGGGAACTAACCCCCTAGACACAAATACTTACATAGATAATAAAATTAATAACATTAACGCTAAAGTAACATTTCAAATTTTGAATCAAAATAAAACACCATAAACAGAGGCCAAAATATTGTACTATTTAAAGGAAGAAAGTATTTATCTGGGCATTTATCTCAGAGAAATGAAAACTTATGTTTACAAAACCTCTAACTCATAAGAGTTATTCCTGAAAATCCAAATTGTCATTCAGAAAGTGAATGGTGAAATAAAAAGGAGTTCAACCACACCATAAAATACTCCTCAGCAGTAAAAAAAAGGACACCTCATTAGTATTGAAACAGTTGGCTGTCTCTTCAGGGAAGATAAGTGTGAATTTAACCACTCGGCCATCGGGTTGGCCCCAGCTTGATTATTTTTAAGGCGAGAAGACTCTGAGAGAAACTTTGATCTTCCCCCTAAATATCTGAAAGAATTTAAGTTAAAAGACCTGTCCTGGACAGGCCATCACCATCGATAAGTCTGGGTGTTTTGACTGGGAGGATCCTTGCTAAGCCCACTTAAAGAAATTTTTTAAATTTATTTTTATTTATTTATTTTTTATTTTTTGAGGAAGATTAGCCCTGAGCTAACATCTGCAACCAATCAATCCTCCTCTTTTTGCTGAGGAAGACTGGCCCTGAGCTCACATCCATGCCTATCTTCCTCTACTTTACACGTAGGACACCTGCCACAGCATGGCATGACGAGCAGTGCATAGGTCCACACCCGGGATCTGAACCAGTGAACCCCCGGCCGTCGAAGCAGAATGTGCAAACTTAACGGCCGTGCCACCAGGCTGCCCCCACTAAGCCCATTTTTATCAAAGTTCTCTCTCTCGGGTCACATTGTGTATAGATGGCTGAGCAAACATCTGTTTAGTGGACATTTGCTTTCCCATCTCCATGTGAACTACCTGCCTCTGCTTTGAAGTCCCAGACCACTACGCTCAACATCCTCCTTTGTCCCTATCTGAAGATGGTATTTAAGATGATGGCTTTGGCCATTTTGTCAAGTTACTCAGTTTTCCTGGGTTTCTCCCATGTATACATGTTATTAAACTATGTTTGATTTGTTCCTGTTATTTTGTCTCACATCCATTTAATTCTGATATCAGCCAGAAGAACCTAGAGGATAGAAGAATAGTTCTTCCTCTCCAACAGTATCAATGTCAATATACTGGTTTTGATACTATACTAGAGTTTTGCAAGGATCATCATTGGGGGGAACGGGGGAAAATTACATAGGAATCTCCATTATTTCTTACTACCCTATGTGAATATATCATCATCCCAAAATAATAAGTTTAATAAAAATATTCTCCTAGGATGATATATTTTACACCTTCAGACAACGTTAACAATAAGTATTCACATTACTATGTGCCCTTAATGTGGATCACACATATTTAATCTTCAGAATAAGCTTGTGACAATAGTAGTACAATTTTCAACATATTACCATATTACCCTGTTAAAGCTTATGTAGCTTGTTAAATGGTGAAATGAGAAGCGCGTCAAGAAAACCGGATTCTAGATCAAGACTCCTGTGATACTGTGATTTATAGTAAGAAGCATATATTTATCCCCATTTCTGGCACAGAGTTCCTAAATGCCCTGGAATTTCCTAAGCGAGAAGAGTGACGGAGGTATCTTGATATTCATCACAAACTCATTTCAACCACCCCTGGGTTTATGTTAAAGAGGTGATTTTTGGAAACCACCTACGGATGGGCCATCTCCATCCTTGGGAAGATGGAGTGGAGATCGAGTTCAAGCACCAATGGCCAATAATTTAATCAGTTATGCCTATGTGACGAAGCCTCCATAAAAACATGATAGGACAGGGTTCAGAGAGCTTCCAGGTTGGTGAACACCTGGAGATGTGGGGACAATGTTGCCTGGAGAGGGCATGGAAGCTCTGCACCTTTTCTCTATCCCTTGCCACATACATCTCTTCCATCTGGCCGTTCCTGAGTTATATCCTTTTACAATAAACTGAAAATCTAGTAAATAAAATATTTCTCTGAGTTCTGTGAGCCACTGCGGCAATTTAATTGAACCGAAAGGGAGGGTCATTGGAACTTCGGATCTAGAGCTGGCTGGTCTGAAGCAAAGGCGACAACCTGCACTTGTGATTGGCCTCTGGTGGGCCATGCAGTCTTGTAGGACTGAGTCCTTGAATTGTGGCATCTGATGCAATCTCTAGGTAGATAGTGTCAGAATTGTGTTAATTGCTTGGTGATGTGGAAGAAAAACTGCACGCTGGAATTGGTGGCAGAATTGGAAATCAGTATTGAAGAAAATTAATATGATAATTACAAAGCTGATCAGTAATCTATAGAACACAAGCCATAAGTTCTCAGATATGCAAATACTGACAAATACAGTATTCATGAGCATTACTTTAAGATTCCAAGTGCCCATGAAACAATTCAATAAGAAAACCTCAAGAACGTCCAAGCAAAGCAGAGCAGAATAAGTGGAAATGATATTTAAATATTTCTAAATATTTTTAAAACAATTTTATGTATCAAAAAACTCTTAAAGTAGATTATATAATAGATTATTAGAATCTCTTAGGATACAGATTCTTATTAGGCCCAGTGGCGTAGCGATTAAGTTCATGCTCTCTGCTTCGGCAGCCTAGGGTTTAGCTGGTTTGGATCCCAGGCTTGGGCCGATGCACTGCACTGCTTATTAAGCCATGCTGTGGCAGATGTGCCACATGTAAGGTAGAGGAAGACGGGCATGGATGTTAGCTTAGGGCCAATTGTCCTCAAAAAAAAAAAGATTATTAGAATTTATGACCAGAAGCTAAATATCCAGATTCTGTTAACATAGTGTAAGGGGAGGAAGACACAACCTCTACCCTCTGGGTCCTCGTGGCTGGGCTAGGAATTAAATTCACATGCGGCAGACTAACAGGAGAAAATCAAACGAAGCTTTGTAACATGTATACCTGGGAGACACTCAGGAAAACTGAGCAACTTGCCAAAATGGCGGAGGCTCTCCTCTTAAATACCATCATCAGCTAAAGACAGAGGAGGATGTTGGGGGTGGTGGTTTGGGATTTCAGAGGGGAGGAAGACGATTTACATGGCGAGGGAAATGTAAACGGGCCAACTACAGATAAGGTGACCAGAGAGACGTGTTGTACATCACATTACAGTTATCTCACGGTATTAGCTCCTTCCTACAGTAGGGGAGGCCCTTCTATCTTAAATTCTTTTAGGCAGTTGGGGGGACAGGTCAAAGGTTCTTTCAGAGTCTTTTATTCTTGTCGATGAAAATAATCCGTAACCAATCTATAATGAAAATTTGGGCAAGTTTATTCTGAGCTTAAATCTTAGGATTATAACCCGGGAGAGTCTTTCCACAAAGGAACAGAGCACTCCAAAGAAGTGGGGGTACACAGGGTGGTTATATACCCTCAAAGAGTGTGTTTCACATACGACTGAAATGTCCCTTTTACAATAGTCACTAGGCTGCTCTGTCAGCACAGCGATCGATGGAAACGGCACTTAGGTCTGCCGTCTTAGTGAACGCTGTGGGGTGGCAGGTGTGTTGCCGCGGGCTGGGTGGTCACAGATGAGCGCTGCAATCGGTTCCCAGCCTAAAGAATGATGCTTAATCTTTAAGGAGATGCCAGCATTGGGAGGGGGAGAGAAGTTGCACCTTTATCTCAAGGGCCTTTGCTCTTGCCATAGGGAATCTCTAAAGCAGATATACAATGCATGCTTAACGGCCTCAGTCAGTCCCTTTTGGAAAGACAAGGTCAGGCCAAGTTAGGTTTATACCAAATGGCTTTCCCATATACTCCAATATATCCTATTGCTTGCCATTTTTGTTTGTCATTCTTAAAATTAGTCAAACCAAAGAGGCACATTTTGGGGCGGCCAATTCTGATCTCCCACAATAGAATGTAAAGTAGAGGCAAAGAGAAAGGTAAGAAGCAAAGTGTTTGTTATTAATTGCAATAAAATTAGAAAAAAAACTGTAGACAGTTTAGCTAAGCTACCCATGGTATTTCTGCCTCAGCATGCATTTTGTTTGGTCAAGTGGCCTGTGAGGGTCTTAAACTGACAGGAGCCCCTCATGCCAGCAGATGCCCTAGATAGGAATACCCAGAGTCACAAGAAAATGTGAGTTCCTGATTTAACTTCCCCAACAAACCTAGTGACAAATAATAAGCCTGCTGCCTCCCAGGGCCTTCCGCTTATTCTCTGTTAGGTAGGACCCCTGTGGAGTTTACCAAAATCCCACTGTTTTGGGTCTCTATTGACTAATCTAGCCTTAGCCTGGGACCCCAAAGTGCTCCACTTGCAGAGCCTAATAAAGGCATGTGCTCAGGTTCTGCCCTTCTGTCTGCCTGGACCCCACCTTGACCTCCCCATGTGGCCCCTTGAGGCTTGACGTGCATGTCCTCCAGGACTTGTGAGTAAGAAACTTCTCTGTTCAATTTCTCCTTTGGTCTTTTGTTGAACTGAGGCTCACCATCTGATATTCCAGAGCTCTACTTAAATGATAATTTAACAAAGTCCCAACAGTTGGCATTGCAAATAGGATGGATTTAGTCATGCTTACATTTGACCCCAGAGAATGCCTTTAGTTGCAAATGGCTCGCTGATAGGCTCTCCCAAGTAGGTAATTCTATCGGGAAGGGGTCCGCCACCTGCTGGTGTTCAGTTGTACCACTTTGAATACTACCTATGCAAAGTACTGCCAGGGCCTCTCATGCCAAAGTGAAAACTCCGAAGAAAGCAACCAGAGTCCTCCTGACTCTTGGAGCATTGCTCACTGGAGCTGGTTTGAGGTGTGAAGGATGTGTTTTCCACTTATTAATGCTCCATGGCAGGGGTAAAATTCCTACGGCAGGTATTAGACTTTGGATGTGTTTCCCAACTCTAAGCACAGAAGCAGCTGCCTACTGTTAGGAGAACTAGCTAAGGTTTTTACAAGGACTCGTTGCATTAGTTAACAGCCAATATGCACTAGCGCCAAATCCTTGTCCGGTAGTGCAGGCAACTGGATAAAGGTGCCAAGCAGTGCCCTTGGAAGAGGCTCCCCTTCTCTGACCAGGACTCTGAGATATAACTGGTATGACAGGGGCAGCCTCGCTCAGGAAGGCATAGGCCCTCTCAGAGGCAAGTTGTGAAATATGACATGAGTCAAGCAACGTCAAAATAGAGCCAGAGCAGTCATTTCAGAGGAATTGCCTTGTACATCTTGTTTTCTTTATCTTCCAAACTGGAGCAACCGGCCAACAATCCAGGAAGTCAGTAAGAACAACAACAGCCTATCTTTAAGGACCGATGAAGCTGGACTTTGCTGATGACCAAATCAGTAACCAATCAATGAAGTCCAAGTCTAGCATTTTGCCTGATGACCAGACCTCAAGCTAGTCTACGAAGTGCAAACCTACCCTTGCCTCATCTAGCACCAATAATCTCTTCTTTAACACAACTCCCCTCCTCCTCTTCCCTTTTTCCATTAAAAACCCTGGGCCCCTCTCCTGTAATCAGGATGCTTTGCCTCTTAAACTGGTTTCTGTTTTTGTAGGCTGACAGAGAGCAGCTGTACCCATCAGCCCCTCTGTTGCTTCACACCTTGCTGCTCTCCCACCTCATCTGTATGGAATAGCAGGGGGCCCCTACCCCTGGATCCTGGTGGCACAAGATCGAACAACCTGAGCATCTGTTCAGTCCACCTAAAACACCAGAGGAAGTTAGCAAGCTCCTCACTAAATGTGAAAGGCTCGTAGAAATGGCCTCGGCACTCCTCAGTGACCTAGTGAAGAACATGCCAAAGCACAAAGCACTGGTTCTACACTTTTGAGATCTTGTGGCCAGCCAGCTCCAATAATCCTGCCACCCCTGTGATACTAGAAGCTGACCCCAGTCTTAGCGAGGTTGAGTGGGACACCCTGGACAGGGAAGTGGCTGCCTGCACATTCAGCCACTGGGGACGTCCACCGCAGATCATCCAGTGACAAGTCGTAAGGTCAAATCAATGGGGGATAACACAGAATAAGAAACTGAAACTCAAAACTTTACACATTGCAAGATTCAAAATATTTTTTAATTTTTATTTGTTTTTTTAATTGTAATTTAATTTAATTTTTTCTTATTTTTAATTTTTTAACCTAGCACAAGAGGAAGGAGAAAAAGGCGCTGATAGGTTGAGAGTGTATAATACTGCCTCTGAGCTATCAGTCACCACCGAGAAATGAGACAACTAGCCTATATTTCCAAAGACCCCAAAATACACAACCTTTAAAAGATGCCGAGAGCCTGAGGGCCAAATTCTTGAGAGAGATGGGTGACTTCAACCCCCATCCCACAAGGGGCTGCCCCAGGACCCATGTCACTAAGTAAAGGAGAATTAAAGCAAAGGCTCTTCTAATTCTATAATCAAGGCTTTCGATGGTGAAGGAGAGTCCAAACCCAAAGGCACAAACCCTAAAGATGCACAGGGAGAATTGCTTCCCCTGCTTACACAGATTCTTATGACTTGGCACCAAGCCCACTCTTCTATCGAGGTTATTAACAATGGAAGACATTAGATGAAAAGCCAGCCTCCCAGATTTTACAGTACCATGGCCTCCCACAATCACACAGCCAGCCTTTGGGTGCCTGTGCTCACATCCCACCTCACAGAGCACCCTTCCTACTTCAAGGCCTTGGAACCCCCACATCAACGCCATCGGCAAGCAACGCCCACGACAATTCTAGGCAGCAAAACACCAGTATCCTGGCAGCTCCACCAATTGGGGGGTCTCCAGTGAGGTTATATCTGAACAACCCTGGTACAAGGTCCTTTCTTTATAACAAGTGACCACCTCACTGCAGAGTCCAATTTCAATGGCCCAAAGGTCTACGAAGTGTCCTGAGGCTCCCACTGCCCCAAAAAACTTCCTCAACACGTAGGCTTAGCAGCCCCCTAGATGTAACCTTAGGAACTTGGTTGCTTCACTTCCCAGGGGCAATCACCCAGTTTCAACTCTGGTGCTCCCCTGGGACAAACTCAATAACCAGACATCGCCAGCTACATTAGACAGAGAAGCCCAAGATAAAATACTTCCAGATAATCCTTCTAAATTCCCCAAGGGAACATCCTACAGTCTACAAGGCATAGCAGGAAAAACTGAAAGGGGAGTAGAGATTAAGCTAGATGCGTCTATTGGGTCCTATTTCTAAAATGATTGCCAGTGGCGGTGCCCCCCCACCCCATCTCTCTCTTTTCCTGATATAGGTGTGGATGCCCTCACCCAGTGGCACACCTGGTGGTTATAAACCCAAATCCCTGGCCGTTCTCCTGAGAGCTGACAAATGGGAATCTTCCCAATTGCCTTCTCCAGAGAAAACAGTCAGTACACCACAAAATCAGCTGAAGCAAGGCACAGAGAGCCCTTGACCCATCATTAGAGATATTCTTAATATCAGGATCACCTTTTGGCAATCCTATCTGGCCAATGTTAAAACTGGCCACCAATTGATGGAGACTAACAGTTGATTATCACAACTATCACAGGTTCCCACCATTAAGGCTCCCATTCCTAATATTATAGTAGATGATATTAAAGACCTAATAGATGACAACCCCAAAGCTCAGGGTCCCTACTTTGCTGTCCTAGATCTAGCCAACATGTTTTACTCAGTCCCCATGACTAAAGACTCACAACCTCTTTGATTTTAGTTTAGAGGGCACCCAGTATACGTTTATTTGGCTGCCCATGAGTCATCTAAATAGCCCTGCTATTTAGATATTATATTCACACGTAACCTATGCAGACAAGATCTAAAGTCATTCAGCCTAACCCATTGCTGCCTCTGGCATCATAAACATGACATTATACTAAGGGCACCTCTGAGGATCCCACCTAGGAAGACTTGCACCTAGTAATACAACATTTATAGCAGAGAGCACCAGCCATTGGCCCAGTAAGATCCAAGGACTGGTGGCTTCTGCCAAGTTTCTTAGCATTGCGTGGTCAGCTGAGGCCATACATTTCCTTGTGCTGCAAAACGTCAACTCCTCACAATCAAGCCTCTCCCTAGACCTCAGTGGGCACAGCACACATTAGGTCTCTTCACGCTTTGGAAGCAGCACATTCTACATTTGAGAATTCTGCTCAGGCCTATTTCCCCCATTATGCACAAATCAGCTTCTTTCCACTAGGGAGAACAACAAACTGCCTTCTGGCTGGCCCAGTAAGCCATACAGTAGGCTCTACCTTTAGCCCCTTGGGGCTCAGACTTCGTAGATGAATGACTAGAGACACCAAATTATACCTCCTGGAGTGTCTGGACTAAGCAATAGTCTAGGGTTCTGGACGAAATGTCTGCCCCAGAGAGCAGCCCAGAACATGCTAGTCCAGTGCCAAATTTTGGTAGCCTACTATGCCCTTTTAGAGATAGAGGCCTTAACAGACTCTTGGCGCATGCGGCTTTTCACACACGTCCCCGTCCTTCCTTGAGTCAGGGATTCAACCCAGCAGAGGCTCAGCACAGCTACTGAGGCCTCACTGTTGAAATGGAGGTGGCATCTTCAGAAAAGGGATAAAGTTGATATCAAAGGCCTTTCCAGATTATGGGACAATGGGGCTTCCTCCATGCTCAGCCCCTTGTTCTGCTGACATGGAGGTGGAGTTAGTGGCACCCCCACTGCCATGCCCGCTAGAAGTTTGGGGGGCCCCTTGGAACCAACTGCTGACATGCCATCACCAATGCCAGCACCACCACTGTATACAATCCAGCCTGCTAGAAGACCACAGCACATTACCCTGCCCGCAGCAAATCTCTAGTTGAGCAGGGCTCTCCTGGCTCTGCTCAACTGCCAGAGCTGGTGGCAGTGCCTCTGGCTCTACAACAGGCCATAAAAATGAGACTCCCAAGGGCACACATTTTCACTGACTGTTGGGTCAGTGGGCTCACAGTCTAGTCTCGAGAATAACCTCTCTGCACTGCCTCTATTGAAAAGAGACAGCCAAATCACACATGCTGGTTATAGTCACTCAAACCTCTGCACACACATGCCAACACCAGAAGCGCATTATAATAGCACTACAAACTCCTTATCCAAATTACACACCTGTTCCAAGGCCCCAAGTGAGCCGCCTCCCAGAGTACCAGACACAGCCCCAGACACAACCATTCTTCCAGAGATGCCATTCTCACTAGCAGAGTGGGCTCAGATTACAGCAGGCCACAGGAGACTGAAAGCACTCACCGACTGGGTACACAGGTGTGGCATCCCTCTCCTTGTGCTTCTAGCTAAAGTACTGGTAGACTACTTCTCAGCTCCAATAGTGTATTGTATGAACACATTATATATAGACATACATATTTATATAATGATATATGTAATAAAGATGTTTACTTACATATTTATAACAAATGTATGTGTATTTATATGATAAATAGTATAGTAATATATTACATAAAAATTATATCTGTACGATACAGTATAATGTACAACACAAATTTATATTGCTTACAAATGCATACATATATATTCTTTAATTGATCTTTATGTCCAATGCAAGGTGTTATCATGAGTTTTTCACATTTGACAGATGAGGAAATTGAGGCCCAGAGAATTACGGTAACTTTGCAGTGAGATGTAATTGAGATGGTTCAGAACTGGAATATAGATATGAGATGGTTCTAAGAGCAGTGTCCTATTCAATCAACCTGCCTCAGGATCTCTTGAGTCTTCATTCGCATTACAGCTGTCTCCTCCAAGACCTACAGAATTAGAATGCTGGGCAGGGCCAGGATCCACATTTATAGTGCCTTTTATAAGTAATTCATAACTACCCAAAAATCTGAGAACTGTGGCTTCCCAAATTAAGTTGGGAATTTAAAAAAAAAAAAAGCCACTTTTTGGTTTTATATCCTAAGGACTTTAGATGTTCACTGAAAAGTTTGAAAGGATATTCTCAGATCTTCTGGCTAATTATATGCTATAGTTTTCATAAATTTATAAAATGTGAATATTAATACTGTTGAAATCACTACAGGGAAGATAAATGCGAAGAAATGCATTACCAATTTGCCTTAATATATTTTTAAAGGAAATGTCAAAACAGTGGTTCTCAAGTTAAGCATTCTAACATCAGAAAAAGGAAGGAAGGCAAGAGGAAACTTCCAAAAGTGATGGATATGTTTATTACCTTGATTGTGGTGATGGTTTTTACGGGTCCACTCGTATGTTCAAGTGTACCAAATTGTATATATTAAATATGTGCATGTTTTTTGTATTCAATTACACCTCAAGAAACCTATTTTAAAAGCAAAAACAAGAAGAGAGGCCAGCCCATGGTGCAGCGGTTAAGTGTGCACTTTCCACTTCGGCAGCCTAGGGTTCACCAGTTTGGATCCTGGGTGCAGACCTGGCACAGCTTGGCATGCCATGCTGTGGTAGGCATCCCACATTTAAGGAGAGGAAGATGGGCAGGGATGTTAGCTCAGGGCCAGTCTTCTTCAGTAAAAAGAGGAGGATTGGCAGCAGTTAGCTCAGGGCCAATCTTCCTCAAAAAATAAAAATAAAAAAGGAGAAAATACAAATCACTATAGGTCAGAGGTAAAACTTTATGATGGAGAGTCAGGAGCAGAGGGACAATGTGTGTCTGAGCACACTGGATTCCCTTGTATACAGATGACATGCATGATTGGGTTTATTTTACAGGGCACATTCATTTTCTGATAATACCTACAAAGTTTCCCTGGGTGATCCATTGGCCTTTCCACACATCTGTTGTTTTTCTCACATTCTTCTCCATAAACCCCCCACCTTTTTTTCCAACAGTATTTGTAGAAAGATGTCACAGAAATCAATTACATCTTCCTTAATTTAACCCTTTACTTAAGGGATTTTTTTTCTTCCTTTCTGCAATGTGGTGGCATCCCTTCTCTAAGCGGAAACCCTGAAAGACCCTCATGGCCAAGTCACTTACCTGAATGTTCACTAAATAATCAGTAGTATTGATATTTTGTAATTCTGCAAATGAACATAAATCTCTGAGGTAAGATTTAAAACTGTAGGTAGAGGGGCTGTCCCAGTGGCTGAATGGTTAAGTTCTTGCACTCTGCTTCACTGGCCTGGGGTTGTCTGGTTCAGATCCTGTGTAGATTACATCATGTTCACCAGCCAAAATCTAATTATAGTCCATCCCCTCACATGTGAGCCTAATCCCCTTTTGCCCTCCCGGCTTCCCATATTGTAACCACCAATCCAATCTCCAATGCTATGTGTTTTTTCGTCGTTGTTTTTATCTTCTACTTATGATTGAGATCATATGGTATCTGACTTTCTCTCTCTGACTTATTTCACTCAGCATAATACCCTCAAGGTCCATCCATGTTGTCACAAATGGCCGGATTTCATCATTTCTTAGGCTGAGTAGTAGTCCATCGTGAATAAAAGTAATTTCTGAATACAGCTTATAATATCATTCTATATTTTCTAGGATAAAATTAACTCTACACACAGTAAAGTAATCTCATCTGTCATGTGTTAAAGTGCTATTCAATTTTGAACCAGGATTTTGTTCGAAAATGCAATCATTTGAGATAATGGTTTTTCCCATGATGTGAGGAAGTGAACATTTGTAAGTGTTTATGGAAAATCTGTATGTCCATGGAAAGGTGAGAAGGAGGAAAGTCTATAACACTGGACATTCTACAACTTTACCTGGGCTCATGTACATATACAACCCTGAGCTCAACTCCGCAGGGATGAATAGCCTGCAAATGAGAATGGAGTCAAAGACGACATCCCATTGCAGGTATATTGGTGTTATATTTGCTCCATAAACTTAATTCTGGTCAACTCTTTTACAAACAGATGTTCTTGCTCATAAAGAGGATTGGGCAAAAGAGAGAAGGTAGCTCAATGTCTGGAAAACCCATTATCAGTATTGTAAAATGTTCTGAGTCAACATTTGCCGACAGCTGGTAAGGACTCCGTTTGAGCATACAGTCATTTCTATAGTAAGAAGGTGGCATCATGGAAAGATAACAGGTTTCTGAAGGTTTAACTTACCCAGGGGTAGCCAGTTTCCTGGTTTGAAAAAAGTTATAGAAGAATTTTGACTTCCTGTATTTATATATTTTACAATCGTATCTATATCAAGGAAAGAAATGGGCAGGAAGTGAACTGTCTTAGGTTGTTAAATTACTACACAGTTATTTAAGAGCAAGGGAAATGGAACATCATGAACTTAGTTCCCATTTCAACTCCTCCATTGACTCCCCATGAAATTTAGACCAGCGACCATATTGATGCAGGGTCGGTGAGCCGAGGAGTCGAAAGAAAGATTTCTTGGATTCTCAGGATCTGGCAGTAGTGCTCTTTCCATTTAGAGAATAGTGTGGAATAGCATGGGGACAGGACCCATGGGCAGTCAGATCTTCTGCTGTCCTGAGTTGAGGGATAGGGCTAATTTTACAAGGCATGGGTACGTGACTTATTTTTACTGGAAAAAGAAAAGATGATGTAAAAAGTCATTAAATGATTTCAGTGCAGATGGGGTTTGGTTATTTTGCGGTCATATAACTTTAGATACGAATCTGGCCATATAGATTGGCATGTAGGTGAGGATGCCCTGGGCTTCTCTCCCTGGAGCAGTCCTAATTCATACCATAAAAAAAGTCCACTGGGTTATATAGTTTGGCATGTAGGCCAGGTCACCTTGGGCTTCTCTAGCTGGGGCAGCCTTAATGCACATCAATATGACTTTGGACCATTTATTTAAATTTTTGTGCCTCTATTTCCTCAGCTATGAAATGAGGAGGATAACTGAACCTTTCTCATGATGTGACAAATAAGTGACATAATACATACTAAATGCTTAGAATCATGACTGCCATATTTTAAATACACACATTTTTAATTTTTTTATTTATACAAAGGAAACCCTAATTGTGGTAGCTTCTATCATTTGTCACTTTTCTCAGGGACAAAACAAACAATGGATGGAAAAAGTAAATTTCTGCAGGGGCATCTAAGAGGATAACCATGAGCACCTTAAAGGCAGATAAAAGAGACATGTGTCATCAATGGTTATATTTGGAGGACAAACTGGAGTCCTTTTTATCATCAAATAATGGAAACGATTTTTGCCATTAATTTTTAGTATGAATACGTTTCTTCCCAAAGGAAAAAAAATCATTAAAGAAAAAAGTATCTATTGTTTAGTTGTACAATAAAAACATAAATACATAATTTAACAGTAAGCTTTGTAGATGAAAATAATCCATAACCAATCTACAAATGAAAATTTGGGTGAGTTTATTCTGAGCTTAAATCTGAGGATTATAACCCAGGAGAGTCTTTCCACAAAGGAACAGAGCACTGCAAAGAAGTAGGGGTATACATGGTGGTTACATACCCTCAAAGAGTATGTTTCACATATGATTGAAATGTCCCTTTTACAATCGTCACAAGGCTGCTCTGTCAGCACAGCAATTGATGGAAACGGCAGATGGGTCTGCTGTCTCAGTGAACGCCGCAGGGTGGCAGGTGTGTTGCCTCGTGCTGGGCAGTCACAGATGAGTGCTCCAGTGGGTTCCCAGGCTAAAGAAAGATGCTTAATCTTTAAGCAAATGCCAACGTTGGGAGGGGGAGAGAAGTTGCACCTTTATCTCAAGGGCCTTTTGCTCTTGCCATAGGGAATCTCTAAAGCAGATATACAATGCATACTCAATGGCCTTGGTCAGCCCATTTTGGAAAGACAAGGTCAGGCCGAATTAGGTTTATACCAAATGGCTTCCTCATATATTCCAATATATCCTATTATTTGTCAGCTCACAGCAGTTCTTAAAATTAAAATGAGAAGAAAAAATTGTTGTTTCCAAATAATGATTATTTTCAAAGTAGAGTTTTCTGGTTTGGGGTTTTTTTCTTTATAATCTTCCTTTTGAGAGAGTGATTAAATTGAATTATGTTGAATACTTTGTAATGTTTTAATAAGCAAATAGAACCGCCCTTAAGGGCATTTGTGGGACTAAATTGTTCATAATTTGCTCTCAAATTAGTTTTACAAAGGAAAGCTAAGTTCCTGTTTAAGATTTTTACATACACACATAACACACATGCACTAGCCATGAAATTAACTTTTAAAGTATATTTTCTTTTATATTAAATATCATTTCTCTATTGGCTGGTGACATCTCTTCAATGCCCCGGGTCTCATCTCTATGTTGAGCAATCAAGCCACTTAAAATATCAAAGATCTAGTGAGGAAGAAAGAGACAAGCCATTGAAATGTTAAGTTGTGTAACTAACATCAGGTATTTTAAGAATGATAGGATAATGCTGAATTTTTTTTCTTTGTACATTTTCTGAATTTTAAAAATGTCCCCCCGTTTCATTTACATCACTCACAAAACAAAAGATTCACTTTTTTCCCCTACAAACTCTTCGTCTTCATCTGATAGATACAGGATATTTTCTCATACTGTGATCATTTGGGAATTGATCTTTTGCTCCTTTGAATCCTTTACCTTGTTAACTTGTACTTCTACAAAAAAAATCGAGGGCAGTTTTTGAGCTAACTATAGGATAGCCTTGATAAGTTAATAGTTCTTCATTTTACATGTATCACAACAATCTGTGCATTTTTCTCATAAACTGTCCTTTGTCATTAGTTTTGATGCGGGGTCAGTGAGCTGAGGAGTCAAAAGAAAGATTTCTTAGACTCTCAAGATCTGGCAGTAGTGCTCTTTTATTTAGAGAATAGTGTGGAATAGCATGGGGACAGGACCCATGGGCAGTCAGAGCTTCTGCTGCCGCCACTTTTGCTGCCCCCGCTGGCATGGGGACAGGGCCCATGGGCAGGCAGAGCTGGTGCATGGGGACAGGACCCATGGGCAGTCAGAGCTCCTGCTGCTGCCCCGAGTTGAGGGTTAGGGCTAATTTTATAAGGCATGGGTACGTGACTTATTTTTACTGGAAAAAAAAGAAAAGATGATGTTAAAAGTCATTAAATGATTTCAGTGCAGATGGGGTCTGGTTATTGTGCGGTCATATAACTTTAGATACGAATCTGGCCATATAGATCAGCATGCAGGTGAGGATGCCCTGGGCTTCTCTCCCTGGGGCAGTCCTAATTCATACCATAAAAAAAGTCCACTGGGTCACATAGTTTGGCATGTAGGCCAGGTCACCTTGGGTTTCTCTGGCTGGGGCAGCCTTAATCCACATCAGTTTCATTAGATTTTGGAAAATGCCATCTCTCTTGCTTTTTCAAGAATGTCCCTGGGAATATGTAACGTAGAGAACAAACTCTCTCACAGTGAAATTGCAAATCTTAATTGAAAGAAAACGTTTTAACATGTGTACCTTATTTTGAGGATATAGTTTTCTCGATGGGCATAATGAAGGCTATCTTTTCCAACTTTATATTGTGAAAACAAAAGAGAGAAAGAGAGAGAGAGAGGTGTCAATAACATTTACAAATACGACAGAGGACCTGATGCCTACGTAGGGACCTGAAATTGGCCACCCCAAGATATGTCTCTTTGGCATCAGGATTATTTGAGGCTGATGGCTTTGATAAACTGGGACAAGGAAGGAGGCTCTGAGGAATGGAATTGCCCTTTGTTAGGACACTTACATTTGTAAGGTAAATCTCTATCTGTAAAAGGTGCCTCCCTCTCTGTACCTGGAAGAAGAAAGGAGATGACCTTCTCTCTAGAAACTCTTAATCAATACCAAAGGGAAGGACTTAAATCTTCATTTTATTGTTCTTGTCTGGTAACCTCCTATAACTGACTTCCCTCCCCCTGCCAACGTTGGCATTTCTTTAAGGATTAAGCATCTTTCCTTAGGCAAGGAACTGATTGCTGCACTCACCTGTGACCTCCCAGCTCGAGACAATAGACTTGCCTCCTGCTATGCCCACCGAGACAGCAGACCATTACCTGCTGTGTCCATCAAGCACTGTGCTGACAGGGCAATCTTGTGACTATTGTGGAAGGGACATTTCAATCATATGTGAAACACCCTGTTTGGGGGTATATAACCATTCTGTGCACCCCACTTCTTGGGTGCTCTTTCTTCCTTCGAGAAGAAAGGCCCCGGGCCATGGTTCCTCATAAAGCTTTGTTTAATTTTCTCTTGCTATTCTGTCTCATGTGAATTTAATTTGTTCTCAGGCCAGACGAACCCACATTTGGGAAGAGGAAATGTCTTCCTCCCCTACACCTACATATCGGGGAAGAATTCAGATTTTGAAGCAAAATGAATTGTTCTATAGGAAAAGAAGACAAAGAAAGAAAGAGAAAACCTACCCAGATTTTTGCTCATAGCAAACACAGCTTCATTATGTGACATAGAAAAAGGATTGGCATATTTTTCTACAATCGGACAGATAATCAAAGTTTTTGGCTTTGCGAGCCAGGTGGTCAACTCAGTCTTGATAGTAATGTGGGGACAGCGAACCGAAGAGTCGAAAACAAGATTTCTTGGACTCTCAAGGTCTGGCAGTAGTGCTCTTTTATTTAGAGAAGAGAATAGCTTGGGGACAGGACCCATGGGCAGTCAGAGCTTCTGCTGCATGGGGACAAGACCCACAAGCAGTACAAGCCCCTGCTGCTGCCGCCGGCATGAGGACAGGACCCATGGGCAGTCAGAGCTGTTGCGTGGGGACAGGACCCACAGGCAGGAGGAGCCCTGCTGCTGCTGCTTCTGCTGCCAACCTGGGTGGAGAGTAAGGCTAAATTTAAGGCATAGGTATGTGAGTTATCTCTTTACAAGACAAAAAAAAAAGTTAAAATGGTAGCAGTGCTGGTAGGCTCCGGCCATTGGGGGGTCCCACAACTTTTAGATAAGAATGAAACTGGATTGAGTAAATGGCAGAAATCACAGCTTAAATATTATCCTCAGCTAAAGACAAAAGAGGATTTGGGGTGGGGGTCAGTTACATGAGGTTGCCAGACAGTAAACAACTTAAGTCCTTGCCTTCCCCATTAAGAGTTTCCAGAGATAAGGCCATGCCCCCTTCCTCCTGGGCCAGAGAGGGAGGCATGGAGATTTCCTTCACAAATGCAACTGTCTCTGATCAAAGGGCAAGCAAATTCTACTCCTCGGAGCCTGCTTCTCATCTGAAGTTTTAAAATTAACCATCCTAAATCCTCATCACATGCCATCATCAGGTTTGGAGGTCCATGAAAGATTTTGTACCCTAATGGTGAAAACCAGGGTTGAAACTGCAGCATCTTCAATTGTAATGGAAAGTTCGGTCTCTGAACCCGATGCCAATCCAAATAATGAGAACAGAGTCTTGAGTGGAAGAGGAAAGGTTTTTACTATGCCAGTCACAGGGAACAAAGCAAGGGCTCATGCCTCAAAAATTACTAGCTCCCCGATGAGGAATGGGTAGGGATTTTTATTTGGGGTTTTGGGTAGAGGAGGGGAAACATGTAGCTTGTGCAGCTTGGTGCTTTTCCACCAGCCTGCGTTTGGCCTTGAGAGGCTGCTTCCAGCAAGGCGGTCGTTGAGGGGAGAGGGTGACATAGGAGGATGGCAGGTGGGTGTCCTTCGCTGTTGTCTCTTGTCTCGTCTTCCTGTTTGAGGCGGGTTTGAGCACCAAGAGTCGAGGAGTTGAGGTCTGTGACGCCTCCGCTCCTTGATATTCTTGAGACAGTGGCTTTCCTGGCAAACTTCAAGGACACATGATTAGCTAAACTTTAGTGTGCCTCCAACACCAGGCCACCTGGGCTTTTAAGAATTGGTAACTCCCATTTAGTTGTAAAGTTCAAGGAGTCCAAGTTTAGAGAAACAGCTATTTACATGTGAGTGGAGCTAGAGAAGCAGGAAAGGGGGTGGTGGGTTTTAGTTTTAACCCCATATATGCTGGGTTCAATGTGGGGGAACTGATATCAGGGCTGATGTTAAGAGCCTGTAACACAATTGCTGGCCCACATAACGGTCAATGACCTCAAGATAAATGTCAATGGTCATCAGAAATGAGTAAGATAAATTGTAAGGACCCAAATCTGAGTGAAGTCTGATAAATAAATTCATTGGTACGTGTTGGAAAATGTTCACCGGATACACAGTAGACACATTTTAAAAATAATTCTTTCAAGAAATTGTATGAATTGCAATTCTTCTCCACATGAATAGTTTCCTTTAAATATTGTTTTTCTGTAGAAATAACTATACAGTCATGTGCTTCATAACATTTCAGTCCACAACAGACTGCATTAATGACAGTGGTCCCATAAGATTATCACATATAGCCTAGGTAAGTACACTCTATAATGTTCACAAAATAAAATAAAAATTGCCTAATGACATATTTCTCAGAACCTATCCCTGTCATTAAATAATGCATGACTGTACTTCTTAATTATCCAAACAATAGATCCCTTACTACAGAACCCAGTCCAAGGTCTGTTAGTCTAAGACAGCATGTAACTAAGCCAGTAGGATGAAAGGCATCATAGATACAGGTTAGGTTTTAAAAATTAAACTTTAATCTATGAGTTAAGGGAAGCTAAACCAGCATAAAATGAAATCCTAGTGAGAAAGAAGGGGAAAATGAAGTTTTCCAATTTGAGCCTCAGGGAAAATATCAGAAAATGACTAACGAAATGGAAGAAACCATAGCTCAAACTGAGTGTGACAAAAAAAGAAAAGGAATGAAAATCACCAATAAAAAATGTATGACATAGTCTTCAATAATAAATGACATGTAAACACTAAACTAAGGTGTCCTGTGTTCATTGTGGTTAAATCAAAAGAAGAAAAAGGGAAAACATGAAGAATGAGAGAAAATGGCTACTACAAAAGAGGTCAATGTAGATGATATTTTGGCTACATAGCAGGGCAAATGTTTCTTTTGTCAGCAATGGAAGGGACAGGTAGCCCCGTTGGGCTTCTGCAAGATGTATTCTATTACTTGTGATGGAGGTGGTCTTTCACATAAGACTACTGTTCTCAGGAACGAACAAATAGATCTGTCACTTAGAACTGCCTTGTTCTCCTGCCTGGGAACTGTCCAAGCATCTCAGAGGTTGGATATCTAGAAGATGGTTTAGTAAGAGTAACATGAAGTCAAACAAGTTATGGGTAGCTTTGGTCAAAGACTGATAGAACTTCTTTGGTCAGGGTGATTTTCTTGGTGAATTCATTGAGCGTTTTGTATTTTTCATTCAGCTAGATGGGAAACATTTGGGAAAACTCTTCCAGTAGGCACAGCAAATCCTTCAAACAGCCAAGGGTTAGTTGGGAGGATCTGTGAGTTTTAGACAAAGGGATTGGGGAGCCTATGTCAACATTAACAGAAATCCAGCAAGTGATCAGTCTTCAGATTCTGTTCAAGAGTGGTCAGGCGCCCCAGATGGACTATTACTAGATGACCAGATTGCTGAGTGCTTAATGTGTAACTTACTGCCCATTCTAAAGTTTCCCACAGCTATGGACAAAATAATATACTATAGACAATGAATATATAGGAAGCACTTTATTTTCTCTTTGCTTCATCTCCTTGGAAAGAATATTTTATACTACTTGTAGAAGAACTGGGGCCAAGGTATCCACATTATGCATCTTTTCCCTTTGGGCCTAAAGCAAAAACATTTGTAAAAGAATTTAAGACTAACTGATTGCTAATTTTGTATGTCAACTTGACTGGCCATGGGGTGTCCAGATAGTTGGTGAAGCATTCTTCAGGGTTTGTCTGTAAGAGTGTTTTTGGATCATCTTAACATTTGAATGGGTAGACTGAATAAACCAGATTGCCGTCTCAGAAATGGCAGGCCTCCTCCAATCAGCTGAAGGCCTCAACAGAACATAAAGGCTGACACTCCCACCATTAACAGGGAATTATCCTGTCTGAGTGCCTTAGAACTGGGACATCTGTTTTCTCCTGCTTTAGACTTGAATGAAAACATCAACTCTTCCTGGGTCTCAAGACTGCTGGCCTCAAACTGGAACCACACTATTGGCTCCCCTGGTTTCACGTATTTGTACTCACATTAGAATTACACTGTTGGCTCTGCAGCTTGCCTCATGGGATTTTTACTTTATAAGAATAAACAGGAAAATTTCACTAGAAGTGTGAAAGAGACATTGTAAACACAGAAATTCAGGTTGCAAAATAAGTTCCAATGACGTAATAAGATAATGACTATGAAAAAAAATGGAATGAAGAATATGTTTGAATTAAGAGGAGAGAGAAAACACTGTGTCAGGGTATATAATGACTCTACGGAGCAAGACACTGAGTTGACCACTGAAAGAAATTTAATCGTTGCAGAAATGAAGACAGAGTGTAGAGATATGAGAGAAAACAAAGCATTCCATTTCATACCAATGGTGCGCGAGTTAACTCTCCTCAAAATTTTCCTTCAAACAGCACTGCATATTATGTCCAGGATTTTCCCGCCACACATGAAAATACTTTTACTTTCTTCAAACGTTGCATGACTTTTTGAGCCTGTAAATCCTTGGTTCCTGCAGAATCCTATGCAGAAGTGCAATACATAAAACAGATTACAGAAGAAATTACACAGTTGAGGAAGGAGTAGGGAAGCCAACTGCTGTCCCTACACACATGCTATCAGATTCCCATGTGTCCGTTTTCTCATCATCAACACCCTAGTAAACCTCCACATAATATTGAGAGGTCTGGAAAACACCATTTGAAAACCTTTAATGTAACTGTTTATGAGTAGCAGTGGGAAGGAAGAAGTTGAGTAACAGACCCACAATCCATTCTTTCTCTATCCTGGTAAAGAAAGAAGGAAGGTAAATGGATCAAATCCTCTTGAAATTGTGCTCATGAGAAACCTCCTGGGAAGTACTCTATTCTTATCTCAGAGGGAAACCCTTCATCTATGGAATGCTTTTGGTAGGATATATCTAGCCTAACTGGAATTACTTATGGTAAGCAAACCTGGACTCTGATTTTATAGGACATGACCTCATGAAAAATTTTCTGGAGGCTATATAACTGTATGAATAGAAGTTGGGGAAATTTTATAACGAAAATGGCTCCCTTCTGTGTAAGTAATGTGACTACATACATTGATGAGTGAACAGCTATATATCTGATCAGAGCTTATTCTGATAAGAAAACATTTCTCATGTCCCTGTTTCAGCTGTGCCTCACCTGCTGTTTGCAGTTGGAGAACAACATGAACAGACTTGGAGGACATTATGGTAAGTGAAATAAATCAGAGAGAGAAAGACAAACACTGTGTGATCTCACTTATATGTGGAGTCTGAAAAAGAGTCAAGCTTATAGAAATAGAGAATAGAAACATGGTTACCAGGGATTGAGGGCTGGGACCTGGGGAAATGGGGAGATGTTGGTTAGAGTACAAATTTCCAGTGATAGATTAGTAAGTCCTGGGGATCTAATGTACAGCATGGTTAGGTACAGTCCATGGTTAACTAAACTCTATTGTATACTTGAAAATTGTTAAGTGAATAAATATTAAATTTTCTCATTACACAAAATAATGTAAATTTTTGAAGTGATGGAAGTGTTAACTAACCTTATTGTGGTAATCATTTCATAATATATAAATGCATCAAATCATCACATAGCACTCCTCAAACTTACGCAGTGTTACATGGCAATTTTATCTCAATAAAGGTGGAAAAAATTTAGAACGTTAAATGAAGAAAACCACAAAATGTCCACTGGATTTTTGTTTTCTTTTCTTTTCTGTTCCTTCTTTCCTTTCAACTTCCTTTTCCATAGTAATTTTTGATTCACAAGTCCTGGTTCTTGATTTGTAGTGAAGGATTGGTATGTCAAGTATCTTGCTGATTATCAAATGTTTTTTAAATAGCAGAAAATGCTTTTTTTCCCCAAAATACACAAATATTACTTAAAATATTTCTTAAAGAAATAACAGGTGTTTTTTCAAGAAAAAAATACTTGCAGTATGCATTTATTCTCATTGTTTAGTCTGATTATATTTATATGAGCATATATATAAACATACATGTGCATATATATAATATGCTATGTATTATATATTATACATACTCAGATATAAATTCTAATTGTCAGTGACATGAACTGAAAAATAAAGAAAAAAAAATCTATAGAGCTATATAGATTCTTTTTTCTGCACAGATATATCAGATTTTCCATAAAAACCATCAAAGCTATTGCTGTATGATATGAAGTGGTTCCAGGACAGCAGGTGCTCTTCCTCCTTCTCTATCTCCATAATTTCACATTCCACGTCATCCTCTACTTACGCAAAAACTGTCTCACTGTCATTAGATCATTTTCATACTTTAATACATAACTATCTATGACAGAGTTCAAAGGAGACTTTCTTGTAAAGAAATGTGTTTTTTGGGTAACATTTTTTGCCAAAGTTTGAATATACTTCCCTTTTATTCATCATAAGAGGCCCATGGGTTACAAGGGCAGCAAATGGCATTTGAATATGTCAGGCTGGAAAAGACTTGACAAAGAAGATTTGCGTATTCTTTGTGTTCGTTTATGATGTTTTAGGGCAAAGATGATTTAAACAGGTGTGTGAAGAATTTTAAGAACTTTTTGTGTACTTCTTGTGTATACACGTGGGGAATGGACACCAAAATTGACTGAGGACACAGACCAAGGTCATTATCTGCCTAATCTAAACACTTACTTAGAAGATTATTTTTTAAAATAATCAAAACCTGATAAATACAGTGCAGTAAAGGGAGATTTAGAACACTGCACAAACTTCTTTTCTAAGCCTCTTTCTGAGCATTCAGATAGAATCAAATAGGTTTGCATTCTTTAAAGAATATAAATTGTTTCTGTTGTGGATCATCCTCTGGGACTTTGTAAGTCACTATCCAAGGATCAGAGATAAGGACTGTGGTATGAAGCTGATATGAGAGGAATGTACACTGTTGATAAAAATCAGAGTGCCTTTCTGAAACTAATGATGCTATCAAGTGGCTCACTGATACAAAGAGCTTCACGGTCTCTTTGGAATCAAACAATTTCACTTTCTCAAGGGGAAGTGATTATCCTGTCAGACCTTTTTTCCAAGATGTGGCAAGGCTTCCAAATATTATGCACTTAGCTTCTCTCAGGCTTTTAGGAGCTTTACTTCAATATGTATCCTGGAAACCATAAAGGTTTTTAGGATTCTGCTTTGAAAGTCTGACATTATTGACTGCTTCACAAGGTAAAATGAAAGGGAACTCTTGCTTTCTCTTGCAACTTTCTGCTCTAGTATTTGTGGTAGACATGGGTTTTGGGAGAAAAGTTGTTGTGGATTCCTTCTAAATAGTTTTAGCTCACCAGTGACACATTCAAACTTGATTGATAACAAGATGACCTATAAGAGAACATTCTTACTTGTGGCGTACTCTGGTTCACTGTCCTTTGATAATCAACCCAGACAATTTTGGAAAACGTTTACAAGTCACCCCTAAAGGGCTATATAGCAAGTTTCTTAGCATTTATCTTAGCTTTCATAGTCATATGTAAATGTTTGCTTTTGTTCCATGCTTACTTTTCTGACCTGGCCAATATTATCATTCCTCTGCTTACAATGAATTATGCTATTCTCTTGACACTTTTGTAGAAAATTAAGAATAGATACAGATTTAGATACACAATTACAAATATTAGGTGACAGATACACAGCTAGGAAATAACAGCCCAGCATAAACGCCAAATGTTGACCCACCTCTCTCCAACAACAGTCTCAACTCTCCTGTTCTCCCATCAACTCCCGTCCATATTAACATGCACACATCACTTTCTTAAGTCAGTAACACCCTTTATTTGCTTTTCTTTTCAGGCTTCTCAATACATATGGTTCATGTAGAGCTGGAGGGCAAGAGAAGTGACAGCTGGAATTTCTGAGCTCATGTAAGTAGTCCTCACCTTTGAGAGGACAGAGGAGGAAAATAGAATAATGTGTGCTGGGGCTGCAACTGAGCAGCTCCATGGATGAAATGATGGTTAAACTAGAAGAAGCCCCTCTTATAAAAATAAAAAAAAGAAGAAGAAGAAAGAAAAAAGAAATTGTCCCACTCTAACATTATGTAGGGAGTGAGAAAGGAAGCAAGAAATTAAAATGTGGTTTAAGTTCTATTGTCAGGGAAATACTGGCTTTGGACCCTGTACTGCCTTAGTGGATAGTAATAAAAGTTATAATCCATGACAGCCTGTATCTTCAACATAGGCAGAAACTGGATAATGTATGACCGAGTTGCTGCCTGGTATAAAATGGGTACCTCATTAGAACTAACTCCCATTTCTTTTCTACTGATTGCACAAAGTCAATAAACATATAACCTGACCCTAGCCCAATAGTCTAGTAACATAGAAATGTTAGATCACAGAGAAAGCATACTTTATTCAAAGATGTTGGCAACACCTGGAGGATAGTTGTTTCCAAAAGTTTTTCCACCTGCTCCTCCATCTCCTGAATAATTGGGAGTATTTTCTATCATTCTGGTAACCTTCTTACGTAAAAGTTATAAACTCCTGAAGAGAGTGTTCCAGGTTGCCCATCATGTAATGTCTGTTTCCTTCCAGGCGATCAATCATATCCTGCTGGAATCCTATTTCCATGCTTGCTCATGCAGCTCATGGCTGACTACCTCATCCAGCATGTCCAAACACACCAGCCATACTCTTGAAGTGTCAATACTATTATGCACTACAAAGTAAGGTGGCCAAAATGAATGGAGACAGACTTCTAGTTTCAGCTAAGACATGTAATTAGCTTGAACGCTTCCCAAACTGAAATTGAGAAAAAAGAATGATAAAAAGAGTAACAGAATGACCAAGAATCGCAGAACAAATCCAAAAGTTGTATCTTACTTGTATTTGGAATGCCAGGAGGAGAAGAAAGAGAGAACAGATATATTTGTTTCGCTTCATTAGAAAATTTAAGACATTTTCCCAACTTAATGATCCAGTGGAGAAGATGCATAAGAACAATTTAACAAAAGAATACAACTGTCCTGCAAGGTGTTTTTGGTAAGTGTCAGAAAAATACTAATCACTAGCCTCTTTGAGGGTGTCTTTGCCTCCAGATTATCAATAAGGACTTCACTGAGTCTCACAGAAAAGCAATATGTCTCCTGAGAGCCAGAATCGTCTCTCTCTCTACACTCTCTTTGGAGAGTCTGTTTTATGAAGTCCATGTCTTCAAGCCCCCTGTAAACTCAAAGTGATCTCTGTTTTATGTTCCAAAGTAGAAAATTCTGTGGTAGGGCAGTACAGAAGATGAGATGATTTCTTTCTTAGTGATACATTTATTCTGCTTAGCTTAAGACCAGTGTTTTAAGCATACTTTGTTACTTTCTTTAGCCAAAGTGTATGATGTTAACAAAAATACCAAATAAGTGGAATAGTGGCTTTTGAGAATTATCTACTTTCTCACTAGAAGAAAAATATACTTTTCCTTTTCTATACGTTATTATAGTCTTGTTTCCATGACCCCTGATTTCCAATCCCACTCCAGAAATACTAATGACTTATGATCCTTCTAAGAAACTGTCTGAATGTGCACCATGGTGATCAAAATTGATTCTAGGGATAATCACATTTGAGTTGTTGGATAATTGCTCTACTCTGATGGATTTTAGTTTTATGGAAAAATGTTATGTACCCATTTCACTGGCTGCCCACTGCCATACATGAGGTAGATTTTGGACTCTACATTCAAAGTCATTTAGCCTTTGTGTATATCCTCAGAAGAATTTTTTTCTTGCAATACAGTCCATTTCCCACCATTTCTCCACCATGGAAGAACATGAAATTGAAAATGAACTCTGTTAAAACAAAGCAAAGAAACATGAATTTTTTCCTTAAAGAATTGAACACCAATAATTCACTTTTAAATTCTTCAGTGAACTTATTATCAACAGTCTCTCACCTAATCTAGCCTAAATTGAATATGGAAAATGTGCCACTTATCCTGGCAGTTTATCAAATAATTTCGTAATTATTATGTTTTTTCAGTGGATACACAAAATTTTAGTGTAAGTAAAAGTTCCATCTTTTCTAGGAAAGTGACAGGAAGGAAAGAAAAGATGAGAGGCAAGAGAAAAAAAGAGGAATCTCTGGAAAAATAAGGAGAGAGGAAAAACAGACACACCTGCACGTTTATCTCCAGATGTCACATGATTCATTTGTGCTGGCTTTGTGAATGAGTATTTGAGATGTATTTAACTGAGGTCATAGTATCCTCCAGTTGGGCTGCTATTGACTCCACACTACTAACTTCACCTGCCTGGAAAAGTGATTTTTTCCATGTCCATAAAGTCTGAAAAAATACATAAAGTTTGTTTAAAAAACTTCTAAAATGTGTTTTGCTTCATGAAACGCAAGTTTAAGCCTATCCAGAATTATAATTCTGGGAATATCAATTAATTTTCTGACTTTCTGATCTTTAACTGGTATTCCAAAATTATGGTATAATATATAATATATAACTTTAAAGTATAATATGATATATTTATAGATATTTAATTATGATATACAATTTTCTATCGTCTATGTATCTATCTACCATCTATTTGCTGTATGTATATCAGTTATATAAAAAAAGTTCACTTTTGAAATGAAAGTGAATTCAGCATGCCAATGTTCCCAGAAAGACTTCCACTCAATGTGGAGAGAGTTTGAGACATTCTGACCAAGAATACAGGGCCTGTGTCACACCAGAAATCATTTGAGGGGTTCTGAGGGCACCTGAAAGAGACCTTCACTCAACTGCATTTGCAACTAAGATGGACACAGAGCAAGCAGCCCCCCTGGTAGGGAGAAATGTGCCTGTTTTAAGACAGTCTGGACAGAGAAAACAAGCAGGAGGTTCTCATAGAGTCCCCGTATTGCAGGGTCTCACCAGGAGTGAGCTCTGATTTGCAGCTGCTGGTAACTAGGCTGGTTCGCTCTCTGTTCCCTGTCTCCATAGAGGCTGCCTTGGGGAAAGAAGCAGCAGATATTTATGGGGCAATGGTATATGATTCTCCCAGGCAATGTTGCCATGGCCTGCTACTCAGTCAATAAAATGCAATCTTTTCAGACTGTTGACATTGCCTTGCAAAACTAATATCTACCTGGAGGCTACAGAGTTCTATGCAATTTTGACCATGAGGCATTATACTCCAGATTGGATGATGTGGACATAGAATGCAATATTCATGAAATAATGGCCTGGATTATGACGGTTTATGTTATAACTCTATCTCCTGTTGTAAAAAAAAAAAATCTCTTTCTCAAATAAAGATACGGTAGTATCAGATCAAATGTGGCAGACAGCAGACAGAAATATGCAGGTCCAGGAACAGTAACAGATGAGCATAGGAGCTTGTTTAGAATTTAGGAATATAAAGAGCTTGCTTCAGAAATATAGTGAGTCAGTTACTCCAAGTGTTTGTGGATCTTAAATGAGGAGATGACCCTGGAAATAAAAACACAAAAGAAGGTGACTTCAGCCTTCATTTGTTTCTCATTCAAGAAAGACAACTTCTGCGTTGGTGAATTAAAGTAGGGGGTTGCGAACCCAAGTGTGTTGTGCACCTTGAGACCTCTAGCATACAATCAAAGCACAGAAAGAGTTCAGCTCGGACTATAAAAGTTATTTCTGAGCATGACTCAGGAAACAGCCTCTCTAGAGTTTCTGAATGTGAAAAAATGGGTACCAAGTTAGAGTTTACATCTGTGCACACTCATATGTTCTCAGGTCTGACCACAGGCTCCTTGCAGAGCTTTTCAATCCATTTTAGGAGTACATACACACATATATGTGGTAATGCATACAGAATATAATATGTGCTCCAGTTATTTCACTTCTGTCCTAAATCAGATATTTGCCTTTAGAAATAGTCTTTGCATACTATTTGAATCTAAATAGGAAGGGTGATAAAGACAGTTACATATTTGTGGGAAGTACTATGTGTAATTTATTTTTAACTAAATGTTTGTCCCCTTGTCAGGTAGCAAAATAAATGGGTAGAGCACTTCAGAGTCTGCAAAACTCTTTTGCAGTGCTTATCGTATTTTTCAAACATGGTGACCTAATGTACCTCCTATTTGTTACAAATCAGCCATAAGCCCGTAGGCAAGGTTCTTTGGTGCTTCTGATATCCTCTGTTCTCATGTATAGGGATGCTGGGTGGATAAGAATTAGCATATGTAAATATAGGATGTAATATGTGATGCAGAGCACCTGTTAAGATGATAATAATGATGTTGATGAAGAAGAGGAACAGAAAGAATATGAAAATATTAAAGTATTTTATTCTCTTGAGATGAATTCCCTAGAAGCATCAAAGCAGTTATGTGACTTATTGAGAGTGTGGTATATTTCCAGAATTTGTTTCTGAGACTAAGGGAAGTGAGAAAGTCAAGGGAAAATGTGAAGCAAAGTTATAGTTTCAACTGGTGTCCAACTTCATTGTACAAAGAGCTGTAGGGTGTGGTGAACATCTCAAAGTTGTCCACCTGGGAGGTAAGGCTCAGAATTTGGCATTGTTATATTAAGCAGACTTTGGTTTAGGGCTAACACAAGGGAAGGTTGTGTAACCTCTCAGGCATTTCTAAGGAATGTGGATCTTATCAGTCTAGGGCAGCATTTCAAAACCAAAGCTGCTTTTGCCTTTCAGGGGACAGATGAGAATTTCTGAAGACACTTTTGGTTGTCATCACTAAGCATGCTACTGGTATCTAGCAAGAAGAACCAAGGGATGCTGCTGAACATCTTACAATCCACAGAATGGCACCACAACCATGAATGATTGTGCCTCAAATGTCAATAGCCCCGAGGTTGGAAAACCCTAGAGGATGTTTTCTGGAGAAGAATGAAGCTCTGTGTGTTTAGCAGTCAGTGTTTATGGTAGCTGCTGAAACATTCAATGACCCAATGAAGAGAACATGGAGGGGTGACAAAAGTATGCACTGGAGTTGGTCTGTATTGGGCAGCTATTTCAGAAGAACAATTCTGTTTTACATTGGTTTCGAACAAATCGCAAAATAGCAATTCTTTCAAAGTAATGAACTTACTTTTCAGTCCATGAATGGTTTTGAAAGTTAATAGCAAGCTGTTGCTAACCCAAGGAAGCGAGAAACTCCATTTTGTCAAAGACTTGATACCAACTGCAAAATTAATGGAAGTGCTGCTGAGAAATTCTGAAGGAGTTGACACACCTTGAAGAAGTGGAGACAACTCCCTGCTGTGGTGAGGTTTCTTTGTAAAATCCAATGTTTAATCCCCTACTGCTTTCATTAACATAATGGAAGGGAGGATTTATGCTATGCTGGTTAAGTGTAATTAAAGGGAGTAATTATATGTTGCCCTCCTTGGAACGTTAATTTAGTCTTGAAATTCTTAAGAGCAGCGAAGGAGCATGCTTAAATATTATACACAGTATACTTCTCCAGTTATCTTGAGGAACGGATGGTGCATTCAGTCCATTTAAATTACCAATGAATCTATATAATATTTCTATGTGTTTAAGTAGTGAGACTATTTCCTGTTTTTCTTCATGGTTAATAAATCAGAAATAGGAAAAATAAAAGAAAGAATACTTCTTTGGGAGGTGTATTGACTGCGATTTGCCAGAGTGATATGACGGCTTAGTTCTTTTCTGTCCTGACCTGGAAAATAAACAATAGAATGTAGACTAAGGCCTTGACTTTTTTTTTAGAATGGTGTTCAGGTCAATTGCCCCAGATAATTTCTGATTTCATTTCTTTTCTTTTTTTTTTTTTTTAAGATTGGCACCTGCGCTAACATCTGTTATCAATCTTTTTTTTTCCTCCTTCTCCCAAAGTCCCCCAGGACATAGTTGTATATTCTAGTTGTAAGTGCCCCTGGTTGTGCTATGTGGGACACTGCCTTAGCATAAGCTGATGAGTGGTGCTGTATCCACGCCCAGGATGAAACTGGTGAAAGCCTGGCTGCCAAAGCGGAGTGCACGAACTTAAGCCCTTGGTTATGGGGCTGGCCCCTGATTTCATTTATTTCTAAGCTAACATGTTGGTTAAAAAACATGTATTAAATAGGTAATGTAAAATATATTAAAACAAAATATATATATATATATATATATATATATATATATACATGAAAACTAAATTGTTCCCTGGTACTTAAAGACAAATGTTTTTGCAGAAATATATCAATTTCGGGGAGCAGCTCCTGAGGCTAAGCAGTTAAAGTTGCATGTGCTCCGCTTTGGCAGCCCAGGTTTGCAGTTTGGGATCCTGGGTGTGGACCTACCCTACTCATCAGTCATGCTAAGGAGGCATCCCACATTCAAAAAAACAGAGGAAAATTGGTAATCGTTGTTAGCTCAGGGTAAATCTTCCTCATTAAAGAGAAATATATTAATTTTATTAAACAACCAAAATTGGAGCTATTACTCATGACTCTTGTTGAAAAGTAAAAAGAAATAGGTTAGGAGGAGATAGCATTGTAGGCAAGAGGTACACTCTTATAAAATTATCAATGCAAACCATGAAAAAAAATTTTCCTTCAAATTTTATCATGTTTTAAATTTATAAGACTTTGGTTTCTTATGTCTCTCCCCAAATGACCTGGCTGCTCTCAGAAATTTAGTTGTAACAATTTGAATTACGGTATGTCATTTCCTAGGATGTCCTACTCTAGAGAAATTTCAAAGTGGCAGGGTTGTACAAAAAGTGATGTTACAAGGTTGCAAGAAAGGTAATAATTCAGAATGACTGAGACGAGAACGATGAGACATGGGTGCTGGAAGACATACACTGGATACAGGTAAAATTCTGTGAAAGGAACTAGTCAAAAAAACAGGACCTGGCCCAGTGGTGCAGTGGTAAAGTTCACACTTTCTGCTTTGGTAGGCCCTGGGTTTGCTGGTCTGGATCCTGGGTGTGGACCTACACAGCACTTTTCAAACCATACTGTGGCAGGCATCCCAAATATAAAGGAGGGGGAGGCAGGCATGCATGTTAGCTCAGGGCTAATCTTCCTAAAAAATATTAATTAATTTACTAATTAAAATCCAGGGAATTAATTGCTAAACTATTAAAGTTGTTTTCCAGGGAGAATTAACACTTTGATTTTTGTAAAATTAATTTATTGAGGTCATGATAGTTTATAACGTTGTGAAATCTCAGATGCATTTTATTTGTCTGTCACCCTTTACCTTTACCCCTTTACCCATCCCCCAAACCTCTTTGCCTCTGATAACCACTAATCTGTTCTTTTTGCCCATGCATTTTTTTATCTTCCACTTATGAGTGAAACCATATGATGTTTGTCTTTCTCTGTCTGGCTTATTTCACCTAGCATAATATGCTCAACGTCTATCTTATCTTGTAGCAAATGGGACAATTTTGTCTTTTTTATGGCTGAGTATTATTCCATTGAATATATACCACATCTTCTTTATCCATTCATCAGTTGATGAATACTTGGGTTTCTTCCACATCTTGGCTATTGTGAATAATGCTGCAATGAACATAGAGGAAAGTACGTCTCTTTCAATTGTTGATTTCAAGTTCTTTGGATAAATACCAGTAGTGGGATAGCTAGGTCATATGGTATTTCTATTTTTAATTTTTTGGGAAATCTCTATACAGTTTTCCATAGTGGCTGTACCAGTTTACATTCCCACCAGCAATGTAGGAGCATTCCCTTTTCTCTGCAACCTCTCCAGGATATGTTATATTTTGTCTTGGTAATTTTAACCATTTTAACAGGTGTAAGGGGATATCTCATTGTAGTTTTGATTTGCGTTTCCCTAGTGATTCAGGAAGTTGAACACATTTTCATATACCTGTTGGCCATCTGTATATCTTTGGAAAAATGTCTGTTCATATTCTCTACCCATTTTTTGGTCTGTTTGTTTTTTTGTTGTTGAGTTTTATAAGTTCTTTATATATTTTGGAAATGAACTCCTTGTTGGATATATGATTTACAAATATTTTCCTGGGAGAATTAATACTTTGGTTTTAACAGGTCAATTATAACTACTTAGTAGCTGAAAATAGTCTGTATTCTTGACACAAGTCTTGATATAATCAAGCTTCTTGATGGATATTGTAGTCCAGAAGTGTTAGTGAGCATGGTTGTCATCTCGGGTAGCAGGCAAACATCATCCTACCGTGGTGATGTGTCTGGGCCCTGACTCCCAGGTGGCACGCGTACACAACTGGTTTCATTTGTTCACCTGCACTTCATCAGATAGCAATGTGAGAGGTAGGGAGCTTTGGGACAAGAACACTGTAATAAATTCAGAGAAGACCCACACATCCAATGGGATGTCCTTCCCATGAACTTTCCTGGTCTTCAAAATCACTTGGAAGTTAAAATATTAATCACATGTGTGTTTGCAGAGAATAAAATCAAAATGAAAGGAGTCAGAGACTGACCATGAACAACTGGGGCTATGGAAAATTTAGTTGAACATGGGCCAGTCTACAATTATTTGTGCTTTTTCAGAGCAGAAGCCCACACTAATGTGATAGTTAGCTTTATGTGAAACAAAAGGCTGATTTCTGAGAAGTCATAACCTGTTTGCTTATGAGCTTCAAGTAAAGAGAGAGAGTTTCACCTAAAGTAGGCACAAAGGTTTGTCCCATGATTCACAATTCTAAGTAAAATTTATAGGATTTAATGAAAGAAAAGCTGAGCACAGTTCATTTTTTATGGGCCTTGCATTTAGACAATTTTTGATACCATACGATACTCTTTCGTTGTCACTTTTCAAATACCCAGAAAACTAGCAGCACCTCTCACAGGGCAACTGAGATTTGTTTTTCATGAATTTGCAGTTTAAATTTGAATTTATCCACTGGTTTACTGATTATGCTTTGTTGTAATCCACAGGGAATAAAGTTGTTTGTTGTCAATGATTCAGGTCACATATTTCTTCGTCAACCCTGAAGTTTTATCTTGGGAATCAGAACTCTTCAGATAGTCCTGAAAAGTCACAAAATTCTGAAGGAAAGCATAATAAAGAAGGAAAATCAATAGACTCCACTAATTCTGTCAACATTTATTTAGCACCTACTGTATGTCAGAAAACTAAGTAGTGGAGATGACAAGAACCAGATTCTAATGCTTAAGTTCTCATTCCACCAGAACCACTAGTAACCCTCAGCATTACTATATGCATCTAGAAGGCATTCTAATTGACTTTTTAGTTTTTATTGAAAATTACTCTTCAAGTCCCGGTGCTCCTGTTGATATGCTGATTTGAACATGCTGTTGATCAGTGGTTTTCTGTAGTCCATCAGGTGAATCTAGGCATGTTTTTACTTAGACCAAAGTCCTGGCTCTGGTGAGCTGTGCCACTGGATAATTTACACAATAGTAACTGATTTGGTGGCCTCCAATGCTTGGTGGATGTACCAGGAGGAGAGAGATTGCTTACTCGAGGGAAAAGGGGAGCAGAAGGCATCAGAAACACATACCACGGAACTTTAATGGACTTCTCCCACTTGGAGATGTGTGAGTTCCTAGTATTTATATCATTGATTGAATGGTTGCTTTACTTTTTAAATTTTCTAAAGGTAGAATTCTTCAAACCAAATGTTAGTTACAAATTGTATCTATATTAAGGAAGCTCGTATCATTTGTACTTTTGAAATACCTGTTTTTTTAAGTGCTTCAATGTCTTGTTTAGAAGCACAGGTATTCATGGGGCCAGCCCCGTGGCCAAGTGGTTAAGTTTGCAGAGTCTGCTGCAGCTGGCCCAATGTTTTCTCTGTTCGAATCCTGGGCGCGGACATGGTACTACTCATCAAGCCACGCTGAGGTGGCGTCCCACATGCCACAACTAGAAGGACCACAACTAAGAATATACAACTATACACCGGGGGGCTTTGAGGAGAAAAAGGAAAAAAATTAAATCTTAAGGAAAAAAAAAGCAGCACAGGTATTCAAGCCAAATCTCTTGACTTCAAATCATTGATTCAACACATCCTTGCAGTGTGAGTTCAAACCAGTTACTCCAATCCTCTGATCTCTCTGGTTTCATTGTCCTCATCTGCAAAATGTGAATAAAATATTAACTGCCTCATAAGGCTATCATAGAGATCAGATGAATAAATGTACACAAAGTGCTTAGAAGAGTGTCTGGCTCCTATTAAGTGCTATAAAAATGTTATAAAAGTGTTCACTCTGTCAACCCACTGAATTTTTATTTTGCTGACATTTCTGTCAGATACCTTGCAACTTAGCTAGAGAATGAGAAGGTATGACAGAAATTGCATGCTTGGAATGGTACTGGAGATGTGCTTCTAAAGAATAGAATATGAGAAAAGATAGGAGATGTATCACTTCTAAGATTATGTTATACGAGACTCTCTGTATATTAGTGACTGTCTATCATGGCATCCATCCTTGTCTAAGAATCAAGTACACTTTCACCCATGGATGTGCACCATTCTGAATCCCTACATCCATGTCAATCTATCTCTCATAGCACCTATCCTTGGCTATCTACCCAGTACACCTTACCCCATGGACATGTGCCGTTGAATCCTTATGTCCACCCCACTCTATCCTGTGGCTCATGTATTTCACTTTTGGCTGTTTTATCTTTCTTTTTCACTGGAACAGGGTGTCATAAAATGCATCTATTTGTCATGTATGTCTGTGCTTAGCAAGGAGGAGGTGCTTAAAACTTGTTATATAAATGTGTGAATAAGCAAATGAATGGTAAAATGACAAAGGGTAGTGGAAGGCCCTCTGAAAAGCTATGTTCGGAGACTTATTTTCAAATCTTTGCCAGTTTGGTGTCTTGGCCACAGATTAATAACTGCATTTTATTGAATAGGTAACTTTTGCCGAGAATTTTAGCTTCATTAGCTCTAATTCCCACAATGGACCCCCAAAACAGGTGGAGTTCAGTCAACTGGGCAAGAATACACAGCTGGGAAGTGCCATCATTAACCTTTGGATCCTCGATGATCTGGCTGTGAAAGCTGAGGTAATATAAGTCATACATGATTCTTTTAAGAGATAACACAATAACTTATTTAAAAATATATTCCTATATACTCAAATCATCATCTCTAAATATGAGGAAATAGTAAGCAAACTGTAAGGAATCAATGGAGCTTTTCTTTTCTTTCAATCCCAGCACCTATTCTGACTAACAATTTTGTGGCTCTATTAATCCGGTTACACTTTGTGTGATAAAACTAAACGGCCATTTAAATGTATAGGTGTTTGACGGTCCAAATGTCTTTTCTCACCAGCAAACATTAATGCCTTACATGATGAAAAAGTAACAAGTAGTTTAATTAGCAAGTGTTTATAAAATACTTTGTGCTGCTGCCATCTAAATTTTTTCTTCACGGTGTGGTGGAGAGCCGAAAAAATGATGAGCTCTGGGAACACTACCTGGAATTTTATTAAATTATCCGTGTCCTCTTCAGTGATTTACAACATGTGGGACAGCAAATCTTCAGACCACTTGTTTTCCAAGGATATTCCCAAATTTCCACCATTGTATATATTTCCCTTTAATTTGAAATGTACATTGGTGTTAAAGTAAGATTTCTTTAATACATGGCACAAGCTAAAACCATTGTTGTGGCTCATTTTGCTTCCAGGTAAATTTAAGGCATATCAAACTACTACATAATAGACAAAGTTGAAAGTTAAAATCATGATATCTGAAATCATTCTATTTGTATGTTAAGAGGTTTATTACAATTTATTTCGTGTTCATCTAATTTTCATAATTCACTTGATTCTTTCTTCTCACCCTTATTTTGTTGGACTAATTTATCGCATACAATGGAGCCATTAGAATCGTTAGGAAATAATTCACACCACAGGTAATAATGAGAAGTTAACATGCTGCAATAAATTATCTTTATTTCTTCTTAAATTATACTCAAAGATGTATACCATGTACCACCAGTCAACAAAGTGAGAAAGATACTTTGCTCCAGGCACATAAAACACAAACTTGACAAGCTACTGGAGTTTCATGTAAAGAAACAGCTCAATGGACTCTGTGCCATTGTTAAAATGCAGCTCAGTTTGTTTGTTTGTTTTGGCTATTTCTTGCTGCACTTTGAGCACATTACACTAACATTAATTAAATATGTGGTTTACAGATTTACACAGGAAATTGAAGGTCTGTGTTTATACAACATTTATCTCATGGATTCAATAAAATTTCAATTTTTAAATTCAATTTAAATGTTTTTAGCTTTATTGATTAATCTCAGTAGAATATTTATAGGAAAAGTAGGATAGCTGTTTCTTTCCCTTTATTTACCGTTTTTCGAAGGAATGAGTATTTTCTAAAGATGATCAATGTGTGTATTTCTAGCAGAATGATGAACTCTACATTTAATCAAATTTGATGTATTTTAATACTGTTAAACTATTATCCTTACTAATGGCTAGAGTAAGTCATCTTTAGCCAAAGGAAGCCCATTCAGATTGGCTCTTGAATCCTTTTGGTACTGTCCTTGAATTCTTGGACAGTCGTGCTTTCCAGTGACCACACAAGGATGAAGACAATTCCTCTTAATAGATGAATTCCAAGTGAAGAATTAAGGAAGATGGGTATAAGTATATTGTCAGTATTTTTCAGCCCTTGATAAAGAAACAGATCTAGGAAATGATTTTCAAGTTCTTCTAACATCTCCAAAAGAGAGACAATCATTCACTGCATAGATCCTGATGGAAGAATTCAATATCACTTATGAAGTAGTCTTGCTAAAAATTAAGACTTGATCAAAATCCTAGATCCTGCAGTACAGTTGCAATGTGAGGCTCCATATACCTGTTGGGGGACTCTGGAGCTAGAATCAGAGTTCTCTCAAATTAAAATAAATGGGCAAATGCTTTTATCTGGACAGCAATCGATCATTGGTCAAGGTCCACCACTTCAGGGATGAGCAAACTTGAGGATAGATAATGCCCTGAAATCTAAGTCCATTCTCAGAAAGGGATGAAGCTGGAAGAAGTCAGCAGGCAAAATTTCTAGCAGATGAGAAATAAGTATGTCACTCTGAAGATGGGATTAGATAGGATTGTCGCAGTCTCTAGCACGAATTGATAATAGCTCTTATATGTCAAGGTCTCCCAAGTTGAGATTTTTCCTTAATAAACCTCATTAAGAATCACTTGCTGGCAACCATTCAAGGTCAATTTAAAGGGAATTCTGAAGAGTACATATATGGTATATAAGATACGAAGACCAAAGGAATATTAATGAAAGCAAGAAAAGAATAAGCTGTGTGGTTTTTTTTTTTTCCTTTTAATAGGCCTTGTAGTCTGGGCTAAGTTAATAGTTAAATTAACTCCATGATTTCTCTCAAATTTGATATGACCCTATTTTTTCATCCTTAGCTTTAATCAGGAAGGATTTCAACTATACATCACCTTTTCCTCACCATCATTCTCCAGGCACTAATCATCTACGAAGGCAAAGATGATTCTGAAAACACTAATGAAAGAGTGAACATTATTGTCACTGTACATTAAATTTTTTTTAATGATTGGCACCTGAGCGAACATCAATACCAGTCTTCTTTTTTTTGTTTCTTCTTCTTTTTCTCTCCCAAAGCCCTGCAGTACATAGTTGTATATTCTAGTTGTAGGTCCTTCTGGTTGTGCTATGTGACATGCCTCCTCAGCCTGGCTTGATGAGTGAAGCCATGTCTGCATATAGGATCCAAACCAGCAAAACCCTGGACCACTAAAAGCAGAGTGTGCAAAATTAATTTCTTGACCAGGGTGGCCCCACTATATATTAAATTTTAATATACCACCATATTTTTCCATCTATGATCCTGTGCCTATGGCCTAGAATTAAGCTGTTCAAAATAGCGGCAATGTACATTTTTAAATACTTCTCTTTAAAGCCACTTCACAATTTAATCTCATTATATAGACAAACTTAGACATTGTCAAAAAATCTGCAAAGGACTAGAAATCCCAAAGAAAAACATAGCCCTCCTTTCCCCCATATATATATAATCGTTATATATATATATATCTCCCCCTATACATAAACTATTTGCATATATATCAACTGCTTGTTTATATATATATAATGCAACTATATATATAAAACTATACATATATAAAGCTTTGTTATATATACCCACCCCTGTACACTCTCTATGGTTAGAAACACATATTATGTGATGTTTTACCATAATATTTAGAGGCTCTACACATTTGTCAAAATATTCCTTTTTTCAATGACAAATGATGTAAACAATTCCTTTTGTTATTAAAGATTTTTCTGTATTATCACAGTAATTCATGGAATATATATATAATATATACAAATAATTTATACAGCTCTCTCTTACTATATATTTAGAAAGATGAAGTGTAACTATGTGGTAATAAACATCTTCACTGAAAATTTTAACCCTCCTTTAATCATTTCCTGAGAAAAATTCCCCAAATGGACTAAATCACTTATTTTTTTCAATCAAAATTGTATAGAAGTTTCTTCCAGAAAAGGCAAACCAAAAAAAGCAATGCAGCAAATCTTACCAAACCTGAATTAGAAGAGATAGCTCTTCTCTATGAGTCTCAGGAAAATAGATATTCAGCATTAAAAAATTGTGATATATTAAAAAAGGTACAGAATTTTTGTTATTTTGAATGAGAGTAGTATATATTATTTTACATATTTTTAATTATTTCATGGATGTTGGACAAAACTAATACATAAAAATAGATTTAAGGCATTCACATTCTACTTTTCCTGTGAATGTTAAAAAGGTTAAAGACCAGTTAATATTTATGAGTTTGTCTGTCATGGGAAATTAACTACACATGTAATCAAGCCCTCTGCTTAGAGTTCCCCTAACTTTGAAGTGCTAATGAAACAAAATTACTCAAATCCAGGAAAGAAATGAGGAAACGTAAAATGTTAATTAATTTCAGAAGCAGAACTAGTAGGAAACCAATATGAAATGGAAATTAAACAAGGGGAAATAAGTATATATATATTTCTGTTTAGGTCACAGGGGAAAAGAATCCAAATGAAGTACAGAATTAAAAATAGACCTTTAGGGGCTGGCCCACTGGTGCAGTGGTTAAGTGCTCACGTTCTGCTTCAGTGGCCCCGGGTTCACTGGTTGGGATCTTGGCTGCAGACATGGCACCACTTGGCACACCATGCTGTGGCAGGTGTCCCACATATAAAGTAGAGGAAGATGGGCATGGATGTTAGCTCAGGGCCAGCCTTTCTCAGCAAAAAGAAGAGGATTGGCAGCAGATGTTAGCTCAGGGCTAATCTTCTAAAAAATAAACCCCAAAATAAAAAACAAAATAAAATGAGGTTTGTTTATTTGAAAAAAAACACATCTTTAAAATTGCTTCTAGTGATTTTGCCACTTTTAACGAATTCAGTCATAGTTTCTGAGAAAGTAAATAAGCACCAAATTCCACCACCTATATTCCTATATTCCTTCAAAAAAGTAAAGTCCCATAATCACAACTAACTAAAATGGAAAATCAACTTCTTGTGAAGTGTCAGCGAAATGCCTTTTTGGATGGAATTTGTTGGTTAATATCATTGAATAATTGTTAAATTCGTTTCCAAAAATGAGAATCATAATTCTAATTAAATGGAAGCCGTTTAAGTAAGGTCTACTTTATCCTCTCAAGCAAATCGATCCATGACAACAGTTCCATAAATTTGTTTATTTACTTTATATGTAAAATATATAATATATATAGCAAAGAGATATATATTACAATGAGATATCTATATCCTTATAGGAACTACACATATACATATGCATCTATATTTATGCACACAGTCATGTACCGTATAACAGCATTTTGCTCAATAACAGACCACATGTATGATAGTGGTACCAGAAGATTAGTAAAATATATATATATATTGCAATAATATATATGTATGTATATGTGTGTGTCTGTGTGTGTGGATGGAGAGAAGGAAGTGAAAAAACCATGGCCACAGTGACATTATGACATCATGATGTGTTTCCTTAGGAAAGTAAAAATATGCCAGTAGAATCAATTTTTTATTCTAAAATTGTATATATTCCTCTTCCTAATGGATCCATTTTCTTTCATATTAATTGTTTAGGCACAGTAGTTTGTGTGTGTGTGTGTGTGTGTGTGTGTGTGTGTGTGAGGAAGATTTGCTCTGAGATGAGATCTGTTGCCAATCTTCTTTGTTTTTTGAGGAAGATTAGCGCTGAGTTAATGTCTGTGCCAATCTTTCTCCACTTTATATGTGGGTCACTGCAACAGCATGACTGATGAATGGTGTAGGTCCACATATGGGATCCAAACTGGTGAACCAAGTTGCCCAAGCACAGCACGTGGTACTTCACCACTAAGCCACAGGGTAGGCCCTGGGGACAATAGTATTTCAAAAATTAAAAATTAAGCATACTTGCACAAATTATATTCTAAAACAAGTGTGCAAATTCATATTGAAATTTCTGAATCTCTATAAATTAGTTGAGAAATACCCTGTCTTCTTAAAGATAATACATAGATCTGTCAGTCTGTGAAAAGGGGTGTAGGCTAAAGGCATTTCTTGTTAATTGGTCATGATGGAGCTTCTGTGACATATCCTGGAGTGGTAGAAATAATATTGGCTCATCGAAAGCTGCCACTCTTCATTGAGCATCATAATGCAGTAGGGGCATTTGGAACATAAGTGCTTTCTAAAGTGTATTATTACTCAGAACATTCACTTAAGAGAATTTTCAGTGGGAAAATAACAGGGTATGTTCTCAGGTCAAATAAGACTTATATATTTTCAATATACATTAGAATAGTAAATCTCTGAAACATCTTGGAGGAAAGAATCTTGCTCTCATTTGTTTTTCTTTGCATTTACAGATTTATATTGGAAATTTTCCCCTCGTTAATAAGTACGGACATACCTTTATGAGAAATACAGTTATAAAATGAAAACATTACTGAACTGAGAGTAAAAATAAATACAATGTTTGTCCTCAGTTCTCTCATGTATATATTCAGTGGATTGGCTAAAACACTTTCTAAGTTTCCTTTCACATTTGAAGATTTATATCCCATGACATTAATTAAGTGATTTGACTATAATTATTTTTTTCTACAACATAGCACTTAACCACATAGCCCTAACGTTATTTATTTTGCTTTAGGCAGATTCATTTCTGATAATGGGATACACCATCTGAAAATATATAAATATTTTATTTCTTCCATATGACCATATCTTTCTTCAGTTTACTGAGAACACAATGAACTGTGTCTTTTGGAATATCTTTAGTTGAATTTCGAAATCCGTTAATGCTAATTTTACCAGTTGCAATTTAAACATCATGAACACACACACATATAGAGATCCAGAAAAGATATAAGACTTTGAAATCTCCCATACTTCTGGAATTGGGCAAAAGAAAATTGTGTTTAGTTTCAAATTTGCTCCTGTTCTGTAGGGAAGTGCTATATCATCTCATATAGCAAGGTTGATAATCGAATGCCAAGGTGTTGAGGAGAGGTGACGAAATGAAAAGCTGGAAGAGGTATCTGCACTCCTATGTTAACTGCAACATTATTCACAATAGCCAAGATATGGAAACAACCTAAGTGTCTGTGAATGAATTAATGGATTTAAAAAATGAGAGGCAGATAGATGGATGCAAGATAGATTGATGAAAGATATACATGGATAGATAGATAGATAGATAGATAGATAGATAGATAGATAGATAGATAGATAGATAGATAGATAGATAGACAGACAGATAGATAGATAGACAGATAGATACACACACAGTGGAATATTATTGGGTATTCCAAAGAAGGAAATCTTGCCATTTCTGACAACATGGATGCACCTGGAGGACATTATGCTAAGTGAAATAAGCCAGACACAGAAAGACAAATATTGCTAGATCTCATTTGTATGTGGAATCTAGAAAATATTGAACTTGTAGAAGCAGAGAGTAAATGGTGGTTTCCAGAGACTGGGGATGTGATAAATGGAAAGATATTAATGAAGGTGTACAAAGTTCCTGTTATGCTGAGTGAATATGTCCTAGCTATCTAATGTACATCATGATGACTGCAGTTAGTAACACTGTATTGTATATTTGAAATTTACTAAAAGAGTAGATCTTAAGCATTCTTAGCACACACAAAAATAATAACTATGTGAAGTTATAGATATGTTGATTGTGGTAATCATTTCACAATGGATGCATATTTAAAATCATCATATTGTACACCTTGTATGGATAAAGTTTTGTCAATTATATCTCAATAAAGGTGGAAAAAAGAATAGTGCATGCATCATAGCATCCCAGCACTATATGTATGTCACAGATTTATATCCAAATCAATATGATGGGAGACACAACAAAATACTCATGCTCTGTTTTAAAGGTCATGGAAGGAAAATGCCAGCAAGCAGAACAAATAGAATTTTCTAGAATTATCAGGACTTCCTGATATGATTATTTTTCCACTTTGGAAGTATTAGTTACACATTTTGGATCTTCCATTGACTCATTAAATGACTTCAGCAAACTCATTAAACTCTAAGATTCTCTATCTCAGTACTGAAATTTGGAAGTTCCTCCATGAATCTCTTAATCCTGCTTTAGGGTAGGTGAATCCTAGAAAGTCAACTCACCCAGATTTACTATCCTCATGGACATTTGAGGTGGAAAACACTGATTCCCAGAGGTATAATCTGATGAAAATAGACTGAATATCCCAATGCTCGTTTCTGACATTGAATTCTGTGCTCTTCCCAAAATCTCATTCTACCTTCAAGCTTCCATATTTTGTGTAAATGTATGCCCTTTACTTGTAGATATCCCCTTTTCCCTTCTTATCAATTCATTTTTTCATGTTTGGAACATGAAAGTTTCAAGCCAGTGACTCAGTCTTAGACATTTCCATATGTCATGCCTGACTCAAATAGTTGCTTCAATGAGTCAATGCTACTCATCTCTGATAGCCCCTAACCTATCAATGTCTCAGAACTTAAGTGTATGTTTTATCCTTGTTCATCAGTGAATATTTTATCATCCAAATTACACAACAAAGCACTTGAGAAAGATTCAGTAATCAGTCTCAATTTTTCATTCTCCCACCATGAATTATATACGCACAACCTCGCCATTTGTCTTCCTCCCTTTGATTTTGGATTGGACAATTTGAGTTTCTCTGATCAATAGAACATGTGCTGATATGATACCAGGAGAGAATGAAAAAGTGCCTGCACTGGTAGACTTGTCCTTGACTTCTAGCGATTTGCCACTACCTCCTCCTGCCTAGGCTTCAGAAGAAATACAGAAAAAACATACCTGACACAAACCACAGTCTTGACTTCAGCCACAGGCTGGAGCAGTGGGGCTCAAACCAGCCATGTTGACCATGGCTTTCAGAGATCAGAATTATATTACATTGGAGATTTTTATAGCACAGGTGCCAAGTAGAGTGTTCACAAATGCATTCTGAGGTCACTGATACACACTTTCAAGGAATGCCTTTTTCTCTTCATACCTTTGTATAGAATATTAACCTGTGCTTTTGCCCTAATAAGTAGTCACTCCAAAGCAGGAAAATATATTGGTGAGAAAGTTCTACAGTTGTGTTTCCAGGAGATCTGATGAGCTAAGTTAATGCGTATGTAATCTGTCTGAAGTCCCCTTAGCTTTTCAGCATGTGTCAACCATTTTAACTTTGGCATTTATAAGTATTAGGCGTCAGAAAAGGGAAGACACTTATGCCTTCTTTGTAAGGCACAGGCAATAAGTTGACCATAAGCAGCTCACCTGAGTGAAATATTTTCATGATTTCAGAATTGTAGACAGCACTGGATTTCCTGCTAATGTCCATTTTCCCTCAATTATTTGGCAGCTGTTGCCTTTAGGTTCTTAAAGAAAACATCAGTATAAAATTTAGTCTGAAACATTACCTGAGAAAGCAAGTACTAGACTATAGCATCCCCTCCTCAATCTTCCCTGGACATAATCTCCTTTTTCAAGAATTACTGTTAAGACAAAGTCTAACTCCTCCCCACCGTCCAAGTCTATGCACAATTGAGCAAAGGCTTCCTGTCAATGTTTCAATCATTCAACCTACTTTGGAATGTAACATCTGTGAATATTAGAAACTAACATGAGATTTCTCCCAACAAATAAAAGAAATCACTAATACAAGTTGCTATCTGCTTAAATCAACCAAATCATGCATTTTAGAATAGCATGGACCTCTCATTTTCAAGAGAACATGAGAAAGGTCATTGAAAATTTACAACAGAAAGATTCGTCTATCCCAAGGATGTTTGATAGCCATATCACAACTTCAAGAAATATTCTCCTCAGATAAGAAGAAATCACTGTCCCAGGGACAAGCAAGAAATTAGTGGTGTGGGGCCAGCCCAGTGGTTCATCAGTTAAGTACACATGATCCGGATGGGGGATCCAGGGTTCACCAGTTAGGATCCCAGGTTGGGACCCATGCACCGCTTATCAAGCATGCTGTGGCAGGTGTCCCACACACAAAATTGAGGAAGATGGGCACAGATATCAGCTCAGGGCCAATCATCCTCAGCAAAAATGAAGAAGATTGGCTGATGTTAGCTCAGGGCTAATCTGCATCAAAAAAAGAAAAAAGAAAGAAAGAAACGAGTGTTGTATAATCTCGACCACCTACCTGCATATACAATGCTTCAGCTATCACTCTGTGAAAAAGACCAAAATTAGCATTTAAGTCCAACTTGATTTCTCTTACTCTCAGGTATTACCCGTAGTCCACTGACAACTGGACTTCAGTATCAACTTGCTGTTTGCTAAGGCTAAACAAGTAATTAGTGCATATGGCAGATGAGCCCATATGTGAGAGCCAAGGGATATTTTGAGGAACAACTTTCAACCCTCCAACAGATTTAAACTAAGCCACATAGAGAAAACTGATGAGGCTACACCATCACACTTCAGTTTTATGCAATGTGGTTCTAGTTGTTCATGCAACAATTACACCCTTAGTAAATACTGCTTAATCCACATGATCAACAAGAAAAGGAATGCATTCAATAACAGAGCAGCAAGCAGACCAATTCCATGGACTAAACTTAAAATGGAGATTCATGCTTTATAATAGGATATCATGAAATGATCAAAAATTTTGGTTGTCCAACTGAGGCAATGTCATTCTCTCTTCTTAGTTATCCATGATGACAGAGAGTATCAGAACAATAAGGCCTATTTTTTCCTCTGCCATTTTGCAGTGATGGAGACCAGCTATAATCTCTTCCATCAAAATTCCATACTCTCTGCCCTTACCAATGAACTTAGTTTCTCCTTTGGAAATTGTGCTCAATGGAAATATCTTCTTCTTGGTTCTCTTTGCCATCATAGAGTAAGGTCAACAGAGGGCTGGTTGAGAATCATGGAGATCTTACACTTGGAGTCCCAGGTTGAGAAATGGATAATTAGAATATCCATGAATAGTTAAAATGTATGTGAATTTAGGGACTTTCCAAGAAACAGGACAATAAAGTTGAGACTTACATAACATCCTCTGGCCATTATAGCTGTGAAACTTTCTGACAACAGAAAGATGTCAAGGGTGGGTCCACCTTTATTTTCCTTTAGCCCAAACCAGAGGACTGGAATTATAGTCACCAGTGATTAATAGTTTCAGAAGTTCTATGATTAAGTGATCTACATATCGCCCAATCATGTGTATCAGCAATGGCCAATAGAACTTTCTGTAAAGATGGAAATATTCTACCTCTATGTCACCCAATGTGGTAGCCATAAGGCATATCTGGCAACTAAGCACAAAATGTGGCCAGTATGAATGGAGAACTTGATTTTTAATTTTTATTTAATTTCAGAAGATTTCACTTTTAAAGTAAGTAGCCACATGTTAGATGCATTGAACAATACAGATTTATACTTTTTCATACGTTTTTCGAATTACAGCCCTCATTTTTTTTCTAAGCATAAAGTTGACCCTATCAGGGCTGACCCAATGGCCAAGCAGTTGAGTTTGCACACTCTGTTTTAATGGCCCAGAATTTCACCAGTTCACATTCTGAGTGTGGACCTAGCACTGCTCATCAAGCCATGATGAGACAGCATCCCACATAGCACAAACAGAAGGACCTACAACTAGAATATATAACTATGTACCAGGGGACTTTGGGGAGAAGAAGAAGAAAAAAAAAGAAGATTGGCAACAGATGTTAGCTCAGGTACCAGTCTATAAAAAAGAAAAAAGGGAAATTTGATGTTAGGAATGTTTAATGATGTACGTGGAGGAATAGATATAATTTTATGTAAAGGTAAGGAATAATTCACTACATTGCATCCCTCATTTTATCAGTTTATTTCCCTCTGAAAAATCTGTACTATTAAGCTTATGAGTCACATATCAAGATAGTATTATCTGCTTCAATTTTTTCATTCTAAACTATTTATTAACTACAAAGATATAATCATTGATTATAGGATTGTCCTTCAAATGGAGACTAGCACAACATAAAAGTCTATTTGGGGATTAGTAGGGATATATAATTTATGCCAGGGAGAGGTTAGCATTAACAGGGCAATCTAGGATGAACCAGAGCATGGAACTGAGGTAGGAAGTGAAAGAGTGAAAGGAAGAACTTCGTCAAGAACATCAGCTAGTCTAAAGGAATATACAGTTTGGTGGATTGATTACCATCTTGGCCATAGTTATTCTCTTTTCTTTATTTTCATGCCCTTCCACTATAAATTCCTACTATAAAGATTTGGAGTCTATTTCCCCACCTCCCTCTTGAATCTGTGCTATCCTTTGTCAACCCAGTAAATTGTCCCATCTGGGGATATCCTAGATCAGCAATCCCTCAGTCCACTGACAGCCAGCTTCCATGGGGAAAGCCAACTGGCTTGACATGTACTGGCCAAAGACATGAGACAGCCCAGATCAGCTCAGCCCAGAAGAATCAGGGAGCTGAACCCACCCTAATGGATAACCCAAAGAATGGAAACTAAACAATAATGTTTACTTTTTGAATAGCAGCAGATGTAGAAGAAACAGACAACATTGATGTTTGGCTAAGCAAATTTAGTCAAACAGGGGATGACACTAGGTAATGGTTATGTTAAAATAGAACTATAAAGCATCCAGAATTCAGTTAGGAATGTCAGAAAAGAGGCAACTGCATGGAAGAGTTTGAAATGCAGTTCGACTTCAGGTCCTGGGGAAGAAGTCTTTTTCACTTTTAGAGTCTCTGACAAGGGAGGATATGATTTCCATCTGCTCCTAAACAGAGATGGAAATAGACACTATAATTCTCAAGAAATTCTCCTTCAACAGAAAATTCCTAATACCTTTTATCTTCATCCTAAATGTGGGGTCTCCAATTTATAAAGTGTAATATGCCACATGCCACTTTTGTAAAAATATAATTATGTGAACTGTTTAAAATGTGGGGTTAGAAAGGACTGAATGCATTCCTAAGACACGGATTTTGAATAAATTCTATTAAAATAACTTTGTGGAGACTTGAACAAGCAGGGAGTACAAAATGGCTTATGAATTGAAGCTTTTAATGTGGAAACTTTAAGCAGCCTCTTTCCTCTACATTGATATGTCATATAACACAACCAGTAGAGACTTCCTTTATTGTCCTCAATGGTTAGACTTTGCATTATGTCATAAATACAAAAGACTTCATAGGTTCACATATATATATACTTATATGTATATAAGTATATAAGCATGTGTATGTGTATGTATATATAAGTACATACTATATATAAATATGTACATAAGTATATATATCCATATACATAAGTATATACATATATACACATATATATACACTTATAGATATATAGACTTGTATATACATATATACTTATACATAATTACATATTAATTATATAAACCTATACATGTATAAATAGTATATAGAGTATACTTCATGTACTAATACCAAAGAATATACCAAAATATACCAAAAGAGAAACATAAATATAAACTTGTATTTCTATATAAGTATATAGATTTATATACATATAAAGAAGGTATACTTACATATATTATATAGGGTATACATATAAATACTGTACACATATAAATACTGTATACACTTATAAATAAACTTATAGAAAATACTCATATGTATATAAATATGCCACAACTGGTTAAATGAATTACCTTCCTTATTTTTTTTTGGTAAGCATTCAGTTTAAATTTTATATCTGATCTTCTGTTTCCCGTGAGGATACAGGAAGTAACAAAACAAAATTACTTTCAGTCTGTAAACCAAAACAAACTAGATATGGCACAAATCACTTTTATTATAAACACATCTGAGATTTGAAGAAGCCAAGAAACATACTTAAATGAAATTTTAGGAGAGGAGCTCTTTGTGTGAGATAAATGACCCATGGCTGTTCTTATCTCTGATGGAGTAGAAGGAGAGGGAGAAGGGAGAAGGCAAAAAGATAGAGGAAGATTTTTCAAAAGCCAAAATTGCAACTAACTTTCTATAACCACACAGGCTGGTGAGACAGATTAGAATTCTGAGGCGGGTCAGCCACAAAGGGACTCTGCGCTCCACACTAACTCTTAACACCAGAGTTAAGCCATCAGTTAAAATGCCAGGTCTGTCATGGATGTATGAACAGCTCCTGCATGCCAGGAGCAGGGGGAAACAGTTCATACATATCCCCTACAGGGTATTCAGGCCTCAACCAAGTACCACGTAACCACACTCTGAAGGCAGGAGCATGGAACGAGAGCTTAGTTCTTACAAAGCATTCCTGATATTCAGAGATTGTAAGGCAATGGTCCTCTAAAGGCTAGGGGAAGGGTGTCACTGCAAGAGGGCTCTCTCAAAAATGGAAATGTAGGAGTAGGACTAGAGAACAAGGGGAAAATCTTTAGCAAACGTAAAAACCTATAAATAAGACAGACCATCCTGGAAAGAAGTTGGGCAAGTGCTCAACTGTAAAGTATGCTGAAAAGAAAGCCTAGAGCATGCTGTCAAACATTTGAAGCTGTTAGTAAATTAAATCAAACCAAAGCTGCCAAAAGTATGGATTTATCTAAGCCAGAGGTCAGACTGACACAGCCCCACACTCTAGGGACTTGATAGAAAAAAAAGGACACAGTTTTCTATATATATTTCACATTCTACTATTCTTTTGTATAGAATTGCTGGTATGCAAATCAAAGATCAAGAGACATACTAAAAATGTATAATCCATTCTTAATAAAGAACAAAGTCAGTAAAAGCAGACCCACAGATGATCCAGATAGTGAAATTACAAATTATTTGAAATAACTAAGATAGATGGATAGATTATAGGAGATAATGTAGAAGATGAACAAAAGAATGAAGAGTATGTATTTTGATAAAGACATGAAAACTATAAAAAAGCACCAAAAGGAAATAAATACTGGAAATAAAAACTACAGTATGAGAAATGACATATTCACGAGATTTACTCAAGAGGAGACTGAAAGAGCCAAAAAAAAATGCCTACTTTTCACATGTCAATAGAGAAGTATTTAAACTGATAAAAAATTTTAAATAAAGAATGGAAAATAAACATAATAGAGCATTGACATCTGATAGACAATACTGAATGAAATAACATGCATACATTGGAGTTTCAGAAAGAGATAAAACAGAGAAAGGGGAGGGATAAATATTTTGAAAGAAAATAGTCAAAAAAAGTTCTAAAGTTGATAAAATATATCACCTAAATAAGGCAAGAAGCTCAACAGTCCCCAAGCAGAATAAATATAAAGGAAACTGCAGCTGCCACACCATTGTCAATGATGAAAATCGAAGTTGCAGATATACCTTAAAGCAGTCAGAGAAAAAAGACACATTATTCAGGGAAACAAATGGGGCTGAAATCTGACAATTCATTGCAAAAAAGGGGAGCTAAGAAGATAATGAAATGAAAAGTATAAATTGCTGAAAAAATTGTTCTTCAGCAGACTTGCAATACAAGAAATATTAATGATGAAGCTTTAAAATGTAGGAAATAGTGTAGTTCTAAAGGGAGAAATAGGAAAAATCCATTCACATTTAGTAAAAGATTCAACAAGTCAGCAAATATTCAGTGAAAATATGGAAGATTTAAACTACACTATCAAGAAAATTTACCTAATTGATATTATGTAACAATACAACCAATAACTTAGAATATCCATTGATTTTCAAGCTCACTCAGAACACGCACTAAGATTATGTGCTGCACCTTAAAAGAAAGCTCAAAAACCATTAAAGGATTGAAATCATATTGACTATATCCACTGACTAAAAGGATATTAAATTATAAATTAATAGCAATTAAATAGGTGAAAAATCTGCCAGGCACCTTAACAAAGCAAGAGGGGTATAGGTGTGTGAAAGAGACAGAGACAGAGAGAAATAGAGAAAATCCATATATTTGGAAATTAAGAAAATTTTTTAAAAACCAAGAAGTCACCAAAAATATTACAACGAAAACGAGAAAATATTAACCTGTCTGAGATGAAAAGACCACAAATCAAAATATGTGCGATGCAGATAAATAGTGCTTATATTTGAGAAAAAGTATAAAATAAGCAAACTAAGATTCCACATTAGGAAGCTAAAAGAAGAAAAGTAAAATAAAACCAAAGTAAGTTGATATTAAATGATAAATATAAAAACAGAAATTAATATTTTAGAAAACATGCCAAATAGATGCATTAAGACTATTAAATGTTTTTCTGAAAATTTAATAAAATTGATAAACATTTACAAAGAGTGACCAAGAAAAAGAAAAAAAAAAATCACTAACGCCAGAAATGATAGAGGGATCACAGATGTTAAAATGATAAGTAGGGCATACTATTGATAGATTTATGATAATAATGGAGGAAACTTAGATAAAAATAAACATTTCCTCGAAAAACACAATTTGTCAAAACGCACACGGGGAGAAATAAAATTGAAACAGATATATAACTATTAAGTTAGTTTGATATATAATAATTAAAAAAATCATAAAAGTCCTCTCCAGGTCCAGTTAGATTTATTGGTAAATTCTCTAAAACAGTCAAAGGAGGTTGATACCGATACTACATAAACAATTCTGAAAAATAAAAATAGACAAATACATTCTACTCTGTTCTAAAAATTCAGCATTACCTTAAACCAAAACCTGGTAAACGCATTACTAGGAAGGAACATTATAGGACAATAACTTCATGAATATAGATGGGAGAAAATTTAGCAAAATATTAGACAATTGAATTCAGCAATTTATAGAAAGGTTGTTAGTAGACTACTTTGAAAAAGAAGAACAGAAGGAGGATTTACATGATCTGACATCAAGACCTACCATAATGCTGCTATCAGTATAGTGTCATTGTGACATTAAGATTGATAAGTAGACCACAGGAAGAAATAGAGTATCCGGAAATTGACCCAAGCATATTTAAGAGCTTTCAATAAATAATGTTGGCATAACTGGTAAACTAGAAAAAATGAGAGCCTAGACTTCTACCTCACAGCATCTAATAATTAATTCTAGATGGGATATCTAGAATTTAAAATAAATTTTAAGAGAATTTAAAATAATTTAAAAGGAAGAATTTGGAAGAAAATATAGGAGAATTTCACTTTGACCATGGGATAGCAAGATTTCTTGGACAGGACACAAAAATAACCAACTATAAAAGAACAAATGGAAAAATTATACTCAATCAAATTGATGGCTTTGCTTGTCAAAGATATTATTACACAAATATTTAGACTAATTATAGAATGGCAAAAATTATATACGCTATATATATGACAAATATAACATATTTGTACTTATTTTATATTTTATAAGTTAATTAATATATATTAACTCAAGATCCTAATAATATAAAATTATTTATTATATATTTGTATGTATTATTTATATATACATATTTATATATATTTAGTACATATTTATATAGCTTTATTATATTAATCATATTATTAGTAACATGATATATATGATAAACATATTATATTTACAATATAAATATAAATACAATATAATATGCAATATAATAAATTGTTATAATAAATAAATTGTATAATAAATACAATATAAATATAAATTTGTTACATTTTGTATATAACAAAAGTCTTGTATCCAGACTATATAAACAATTCCTACAAAGGAACAATGAAAGATAAACAATGCAATAAAATGTGCTAAAGACTTGAACAGGTAATTCACAATTAAATGCATAAAAATTACTGACAAACACATGAAAATTTGCTTAACATTAAGTTAAAACCACCTCTAATAGAAAGATCTACATCATAAAGACTGACAATCATAAATATCGATGAAGACGTGGAGCAGCTGGAATTTTCATAAGTGATGAAGAAGTATAAAATTGGACATCCTCTTTGGAAAACTATTTGGTAGTTTCTTAAAAAGGCAGAAGTATAACAATGCAGAAACTCAACAAGTCCCTAATAACATGAAGAATACGTCCATATGAAAGACATACACGTTAATGTTTATAGATTCTATGTTTATAATGGCAAGACCTGGAAACAACCCAAGTGCCCAATATAAGAAGAAAAGATCAGCAGTGTCTATTGACCAAGGCAGTACTAACATGCAGTGAAAATGAGTGACGTATTGATACACACAACACTATGATGAATTTCAGAAATGTTACATTGAGTTAAAAGAAAGGCTAATATATAGTATTATTTAGTTAATAAGAAATACAAGAACTTGGGAACTTTTCCAGGGCAACAGAGGCAAGTCAATGGTTGCCTCTGATGGGGAGTTAACTGATGGGGAATGGACATGTCTGGGGACTTTCTAGAAAAATGGAAATGTTCTCTGCATACATTGGGTAGTTGTTACATGAATGTATACAATTGACAAAAAGCATCAAACTGAGTACTTAAAGGCAATGTGTTTTCTGTGTGTGAATATCTCCATAAAAATGCATATTTTAATCTACATTATGTAAAACCTGAAAAAAAATTACCACTTGTGTAAGGTGACCAAAGAAAAATGGCAGAAACACGGAGGCCAATGATTTAATATCCAGCACAAATTCTATTTGAGACCCAAACATAGGAGCCAGCCTAGTGGCACAGCTGTTAAGTGCTCTCACATTCCACTTTGGGGGCCTGTGGTTCCCCGGTTGGGATCCTGGTTGTAGACATGGCACTACTTGTCAAACCATGCTGTCATAGGTGTCCCACATATAGAGTAGAAGAAGATGGGCATGGATGTTAGCTCAGGGCCAGTTTTCCTCAGCAAAAAGAGGAGGATTGGCAGTAGCTAGCTCAGGGCTAATCTTCCTCAAAAAAAAGAACCAAACATAAATGGAGTGGATCAACTATCATGGACTTGAGATTTTAGAATGAGAATTAGTCTGAAAATACAAAAATAAATAAATAAACATTCCAGTCTGAACCTTACCAGTATCCCTGGGAAAGTTTCCATCTTTTGTTGGGTTATATTTTTTCTCCAAATTCCATATAAATCATATTCTTTTTTTCTTTTTTTTTTTGGTTTTGAGGAAGATTAGGCCTGAGCTAACTGCTGCCAATCCTCCTCTTTTTGCTGAGGAAGCCTGGCCCTGAGCTAAAAATCCATGTCCATCTTCCTCTGCTTTATATGTGGGATGCCTACCACAGCATGGCATGCCAGGCGGTGCCACGTCTGCACCCGGGACCCGAACCAGCGACCCCTGGGTCATGGAAGCAGAGTGTGCACACTTAAACACTGTGCCACCAGGCTGGGCCCTAAATCATATTCTTTTATCTATTGGCATGCTCTGCTGTGTTTGAGGAGTAAGAAATTTAGAAAGTGAGAATGGCTGTGATGTCTGGTTCAGCCAGTAGCCAAAAGATGAATGGAATGAGTGGGAATTGCTGAGAGCAAGTTTACTTCCAGATTCAAGTCCTACAAAATTATATCCCATTTTTATTCAGGCAATGTCAGCTTCATGTATCTTATTGTATCACATTTGGATGCTAAAAAAACCGCACAGAATTTAAATGGTTTCTTGTTCAATTTGTGATGACAAATGTGATATCACTAATTATTTCTGAGTAAGCTGGGTGTTTAAGACTCCAGGGAGAATGTGTCCCTGACCTCCTTCCAATTGTAGGCTGTAGCTTATATAAATAACAGTCCTGTTTACCAGTGACAGACAAAAATGGAACTTCGGTCCTAGTTACAAATGTAAGAGAAAAATCTGTTGAGACGAGAGACAGGCAGCGATATGAAGATCATTAACTTAAAAGGGTTGGTCACAATCCTCATCATACATTACTTTGCTAAGAATGTATAGCAAAGCATTTCAGTTTCATTTGGAAGCACTGAAGTTTTCAGATTTTTCACTTATTGAGAATTTAAGGGGGAAAATCCACCTTCATGAAGTTTCATGAAATGCTTAGGCTTAAAAAGGAACCACTACTGATTTAAGCCAGAATATCATAGAATTCTCAAATTCAAAATGCACTCAGGAGATTCACAGTATTACATTGTTTTTAAAGAGCTAGAAGTTTCACATTTTCTCTCCAAATAATTACAATTATTTAAGATGTCTACCAAATGGAAAGGTAATTTTTTCTAGGCTGTATGATATTGTAGGTAAGTAAGATGATCAAATTAGATTAGCAGTTGAGTCATTATATCATGCATTTCAATATGTATGACATTGTTATCGAAAGTTGGGTCTCTGAACCTGGTGCCAATCCAAATAACAAGAACAGAGTCTTGGGTGAAAATGAAACACAACTTTACATTCTTTGCCATGCAGAGGGAGCAAAGCAAGGGCTAGTGGCTTAAGAATTGCTAGCTCTCCATTACAAAACAGGTGAAGGGTTTTAAAGGTTTGCAAGGAATGTGGGAAGGTGGAAATAAGGGCTTTTGTCCTTGGCTGTCTGTCTCCGTGGTGCACTCTGGTGCCAGGAAGCTGAGGAGGTGGGTGTGAGAAGCTTCAGTTTTTTGATATTCTCTGGACATCATCTTCCCTGTGATAAATTTTAAGGACCCACGATTAGGCACAACTTTCATGTGAGAGGCCATCTGGGCTTTAACAATTTGTAACTTCTATTTGGTTGTAAAGCTCCCAGACTCAAAGGTTAAAGAAACAAATATTTACATATGAGTGTAAATAAAGAAGAAGGGAACAGGGATGAATGCTTTTGATTTTAACCTCATGTATACTGGGTTCAATATAGGGGAACTGACATGAGTAATAATTAAGAGCCTATAACAACATTATATCCATTTCATCATGTCATGCATTTCTAAGTGTGCACTTACTTGTGTTCATCTCAAGAATCATTAAATCATCTGTGTGCCAGAGTCTGATGTGCTTAATGAATTTTAAAAGAAAAACATAAAGAAAAAATATTTTCATAGCATCATTAAGAAAATAAGGAACCAGGGCCTGGTCCAGTGCCACAACAGTTAAGTTCACACGTTCTACTGCAGTGGCCCAGAGTTTGCTGTTCAGATTCCGGAGGGAGTCATGGCACTGCTTGTCAAGCCATGCTGTGGCAGACATCCCACATATAAAGTAGAGGAAGATGGGCACAGGTGTTAGCTCAGGGCCAGTCTTCCTCTGCAAAAAGGGGACGATTGGCAGCAGATGTTAGCTCAGGGCTAATCTTCCTCAAAAAAAAAAAAAAAAAAGAAAAGAAAAGAAGGAACTCTATTTCTTCTTTATTACCAGTCTATTTTACATGTCTTAAGTTAGTGGGTAAAGAAAATAAGCAAATTTTTCTTCATCTTTTGATTGGTTCTAGTCACCAAAATTTACTTTTTATGAAGGAGTTTCACAGTTCAAACAGTGAAACTCAAATCTTTACTTCTTCATCTCTCTGCAGTAAGAGTCTTTTATCTGGAATCACTCATCAATGAGCTCTTCCACCCAAGGCAGTTTTCCAAACTCTAATCATTTTGGAGGGAAACACTTCTGAAAATGTATGTTATAATTTAATGTCTTCTTTAAATACTCAGTGCCATTAAAGTGCATTTCCCAAACTGTCTTGTCAGATACATTAGTCCCATACTGTATTATTTGATATAAAAAATGTATTTCATAACACCTATTAAAACCCTGTGGAATTGCTGCTTCCATAGATACATTTTAGCAGATGCTAACAACTTATTATTTTAAAGATGGTATCTCAATAAGGTATGATATACTCACAATAGAATGCATACAAATTATCAACTTCATGAATTTGGACGAAGAGATGTATCCTTGTGAGTATCATGCAGGGCAAGATATAAAATATTTCCATCATCCCAAGAATGGTCTTCATACCCATTTCCAAAAAATTCACTATCTTAACATAATCACGGGTTAGTTGTGCCTGATCTTGATCTTCCTAACAGGAATCACACAGTAGATACTCTCTTGTGTTGGGCTTCTTTCACTGAACAAAATGCTTTTGAGTTTCACCTATGCTATTGTCAAATCTACTCTGTTTTTGCTGATTTGTTTAATGCCTGAGAGGTACTTCATTCTATGAACATGACACTGTTTCTTTATCTTTTTAATGTTCTTTTCCTGTTTAATTTCACTTATTCTTCATGACTCAGGATCACAATCATGGAGATCATTGATTGTATGAGGCATTATCAAACCTAAGAGAAATATTAATTTTGAACTGTCATGCTAGTGTTCTAATTGGAACTGAGTTTATACCTGTATTTGATTTTAGTATTATAAGAAATTACAACATGGAACAAATCAAGGAAGAAGACATGAAATCCAAATGGTCCAAAGTAAAGTGGAATCCTATTAATATTACTTAAAATATATATTTAATCTAGAGATTGAATATTCACAGACAGAACTTGCTATAGAATGTAAACTCTAAAGTCAGCAACAACTAAAGCCAACTTGCCACTGTGGTACCTGCTAGAAACTGACTGAAGACTCCACTGGTGTTCGATCCTACCTAAGAATTTTACCCACAACTAGAAGGACCCACAACTAACAATACACAACTATGTACTGGGGCGCTTTGGGAGAAAAAGGAAAAATAAAATCTTTAAAAAGAATTTTACCTAAGAAACATCTACCTTTAGAAAATTCTGTTTGAGCATTCAGAGTTGCATGCTATTCTTACAACATCAACATTAACACTAAGGCCATAAAACATCATTTTCTTTTATGCGCAGACATTTCAGGGAATACTGGTAACACATTTTCATTGTGAATCCTTGCTGGTAGTTGTCTCTTTAAGTTCTTCTTTCTCCCAAATTAAGAAAAGCAGCTTGTTCTTCCAAGGATATTTTATTTTCTGAAGGAGGCATTCTTAACCAATGATCCATGTACAGCCTGAAAAAGCCCTGAGACAGTGTTATGTGCAAAGGGACAAAGTGCATTTTTCTGATCAAGGTCAATAATTTTGGTCAGATACTCATAGATGTTTGTGATTCAAAAGATGTGAATAATTGCTCCATATGTGATGATCCCTTGTCTAACCTTGCTGATATCTTGAGAAAGGTCAAAAACAATTCTCGTAATTTAGGGAACCATATGACAATTCCTGAAATAAAGACTAGTAATTTTTACTTTCATATGTCAGCAAAGATTTCTGTAAAAGCAAAGATTTCACCTTCTGATAAATCCTTACAAGCTTCCAATTATTCAAAAAGTAAGTAGAAACTTTAAAGAAAACAAAAGCTTTTGCCAAGTTATTGAATCTACAGAATTGCACAACCTTGGTTTCAGACTTTCTAACTACGATGATGTACAATTGTACCTCCATAATTTGACATATTGAGACAGAGTAGAAAAGTTATATTCATAATCATTTTTAGAAGGATATATGATAGTTTCATTGATATTATAATTTCCAATACACTTAGAAAGTGTATTAAAATACTTTTCAATTTAATTTATTTATAAGAGTTGGTTTACTCTGATAGTCCACTGATTTAGGCTAAAGATGGTTATATTTCAATCTGGTCTTTGCAAAAATAAAAAGCAAGAACATTTGGGATTAGAAATCTTAAAGAACTGCATCACTTGAAGCTGAAAGTACATGTGTAATGTTAATGATTTATTTTACACAGGTCAAACTTGCATAAATGATTTCATATTAACATATTAACAAGCAATTTAGTCTTATTGATCCTGATAGGTTTATCAACTCTTGTAAACATTCAATCCCTTATAGGACACACACACACACACACACATACACACACGTTTTTAATCAAGAAAATGTAAAAAGTCTTTGGTTGAACTCGAGGTGGGGTCAGAGAAATGACTATAATTTTAGCATTAAAGTTGTGTTTTTTATTTCCTATCAAGAAAAAAAGATGATGCGAAAACAGGTATAACCTTAGATTCGTTGGTTATACAAGCCCTAGGGGAGAAATAATGGGTTGATTTTGCTAGAACAAATGCTTAAGAAACTACATGAAACATTTAGTTATGAGCAGCCAAGTCTCCTTTAGAAACAAAAACGAGGAAAAAAGAATAAGGTGTCTCATTTAGAAATAACAGTCTCCTTTTGATGTGACTATATGCCTCTAGCCTTATTTAGCTCGCTTCTTGAATGAGTGGGTTATGTCTCAGCCATGTCTAATGGCCTGTGGCAGCCACTTTCATTCTTGGAAAGATTGTCTTCTTCGTGGCTCCCTTCTCCTCCTTAATTCATTGTTGTTCTTCCAAATTCACTTTAGTCTCTCTCCAGAAACAGTGCCCTGATCCTTTCTACTATCCCACTACAAGCTTTGTTAGATGACAATCCTTTGTACTTCAGTTAACACCCCAGGTATATTTAAATTATGGTACTTCCTCTGTTGTGTTTCAATTGTTTGTTGGTTCTTAACCTTTAAATTGTAGACAGCTTGAAGGCAACCCTGCATTTTTCATCCCTTGCATACTTAGTCCAAAGGCAACGTATGGTCATATACTAAATTCTGTTGGTCATGAGTTTAAAAAAAAAAGGAAAAATAATTTCACTCTCTTGCTTTCATAGTTTAAGGACATTGAGAATATTATTTAATTTCTTTGGAATTTATTTTATTTTTGGAAAAGCTGTTCCTGTTCAAATCCATATTTATTTACTGGGTTGAAACTTTGAAAGATACATTAATAATCCTTAAAAGAAAATGACCCTCAGATGAGTCACTTTTGTTTCATTGATAATCGCAGTTGCAATAAAGTCTGAATTATAGACTAGATAGTTTTTTTAAAAAATATTTCATGTTTGAATTATTTTAAAGACAGAAATAATTGGGACCATTTTATTTATTATTATTTTTTTTCTTTTTCTTTCTTTCTTTGCTCATGCCCCAATGTCAGTGGTTTCTTATTTTTCAGAGAATTTCTCCTATAGTTTTACTTTCCACTTCATAGATTTGTATTCTGTTTCAAATTCTTGACAGTTCCATT